>NW_007733479.1:40480-41932 GCF_000696425.1 Galeopterus variegatus
GTACAGGGATACGAGCTGTTGACCTTGGTATTACAACATTGTGCTCTAACCAACTGAACTAACCAGCCAACCCTGTTTTTATACCCTAGTTACTATTTTTATTGTTTGTATCACTTAACAAATACATATTTAATTTAATAAAGGCTAAAATTAATGTCTTTTTTCTCCTAAGACAATATAAAAGATCTTGGAATGCTTTAGGTTTGATCAGTTTCTCCAATCTACTGTGTTACTGTTGGATATTTTAGGTCTGTTCTCTCTTTAATCTCCAAATGGGTATTATTTTTGTTTTACAATGAGTGTTTACTTGTGGATTTATTCACATGATTATCGTTTTATTTGCATGCTATTCCTCTTCTATCATACCTTCTTTCTGGCACTATTTTATTTATCCTGAATTACATGGGAATGCTTATTGTTAGTAAATGCTCTAAATTTTAATTTTTGTTGTTGATGTTGCAAAATAACCTTGTTTCACTGTCATTTTTGCATGATGATTTAACTGGGTGTAAAATTCTATATTGACAATTATTTTTTTCTCAGCACTCTGAAGATATTATTCCACTGTCTTCTGGCTTCTTGTTGCTCTTGAGAAGTCTGCCATCTGATTCATTGTTGTTCCTTTTTGTAAGTAATCTGTATTTTCTCTCTGGCTGTTTTTAAGGGTTTTTTTCTTTAAGGTTTTAATATAATGGATTGTATTGTTGCATTTCCAGAAGTTTGGTAGATATTCTTCCCCTCTTCTAGGCCATCTTTTTTTTTAAAAAAAACTGGTTCATTTCTTGTGGTTTTTATTTTATATTTCCTTATCTTTNTTTTTTTTTAAAAAAAACTGGTTCATTTCTTGTGGTTTTTATTTTATATTTCCTTATCTTTCAAGCATTTATATTAGGAATCCTTCAAGAATTCCACTTTCTGGGGAACAGTTCCAATTTTGCTTTTTCTTGCATGCATAGGGGCTCTTGTAGAATGACAGATTTATCCATAGCATTTTTTGTTCTCCTTTTCATTGACAGTCCAGGCCAGGACTGAGATGATCCTTGTCATTTTCCTTTGAGATCGGATGGATGAACTGCAGTCCTTAGTTCCAATTTTGTAAAGAGATTTATTTTTAATTTATGCACTTCTGTGGGCCCAAGGTCTGTGCCTTGAATTTTTTAAGGCCATTAAGATACAAACATTTAGGCAATTAAAGTCAGCAAATGTCCTAAGGGTAGCTGTAACTTCAGAGCATGTTTACTTCTCTGCTTTCTGGTTCTCACTTCACTGTGGAGCCTCTGGATCTTCTTTACTTCTTTTAAACTTGGCATACTTTTAAAAGGACATTTGTCATATTTAATCCAGCATTTATTGGTGTTTTTCAAACAATCAGTTGTACAATTTATACATTGACAATATTAAATTGTTTGTTTTTTTTTCCTTTTTGTCTTTTTTACTGACCGGTAACGGGAT
>NW_007733479.1:42352-53587 GCF_000696425.1 Galeopterus variegatus
CCAGTGAGCGGGAACCGGTCTCCACATGGGATCCAAACCCTCGGCGGGAGCGCCGCCGCGCCCCCAAGCAGCGCACTCTCCAGTGCGCCACTGGGCCAGCCCAAATTGTTTTATTTTTGAACACGCTAAATGTGCTTTTCTTTTTATATCCTTTGTAAAGTTTCATTGTTTTTTCTTAAAAGATCTTGTATACTTTTCGTTAAGCAGTTTCCTCAGTACTTTATAAATTTTGTTAGTACTTTATAAATTTTGTCAATATTTAAGGAACATTTTGTTCTATGACATTTTCTAAATAGTTAATATATATGTCAAAGTATTGATATCTGTAAATTGATAATAACCTTATAGAAATATCTAATAATTTTTCAGTGAATAATAAATTGGATTTCTAGATAGACAGTTTTGCTCTCTACATACAATGTATTGTCTCTTCCTTTTCTGTTTGTATCTTTTTAAAAATATATATGTATAAACAGTAGGACCTCCAGTACAAGTTGCAAACAAATAATTCTTGTCTTTTTTCACACTTTATTGGAGTACTTCTCATGTTTAACTATTAAATATATTTCTGTAGTTGTCTGGTAAATACCCTTAATTAGGTTAAGGAAGAGTCATTCTGGTCTTAAAGAGTTTTTATCAAGGATCTTAAAATATATTTTTAAAATATTTGCATTTCTTGTAATAATTTTGTATATTTTATTATTTAACTTATTCATGTGGGAAAATAGATCTTCTGATGTTGAACTATTGCATTTGTGGGATAAATCTTATTTGATCATGTGTTAGTCCTTATATACGAGGGTACTTTAAAAAGTTTGTGGAGAAATAGAATTAAAAGATAATATAAATATTTCCATGAACTTTTGGAAGTACCATCATACACAGATAGATTCTGTGTTGGTAATTTTTATTTAAAAATTTTACCTATGTTTATTCAGGAGATTTATGCCCAGTTTGTTTATATGAGTTAATTTAACTTTGTAAAGTGACTTGGGTAGATTTCTATATTTTTATATGTTCAATAACAGTTATGTATGATTGGAATTATATATTCTCTAATGGTTTGGATAATGTTGCCAGTAATACCATCAGTCACCAGTACTGTTGCCTTTAGGAGCATAGACATTAAACTCAAATTAAAAATTCTTGGGCTGGCTGGTTAGCTCAGTTGGTTAGAGTATGGTGCTGATAACACCAAGGGTTCAATCCCTGTACTGGCCAGCCACCAAAAACCAAAATTCTTATGTGATTATTGGTGTATATTCAGATCTTTTATCTTCATGGTCATTTTTTATTTTTTTCATCCATCTCATTTAGTTTTCCTAATTTACTATTGAGTAGTATATTGGTTTTTCTTATCAACACTTTTTAACTCCTTTACATATTTTTTTTCTTTCCTATTCAGTGCTTTGGATTTGTGCCCAATCTGATTTTTTTTCTGCATTTCAAATTTCTGTATTACTTATTTGTATTTTCAAAGAATTGTCTTTTACTTTTGCTAACCATTTCTAGTCTTTCTAAATTCTTAGTTTATTCATTTTCTGATTTTTATCTAGCTCATTTTTTGTTTTGTTTTGTTTTGCTTTCTTCCCCCTTCTCCTTCTTGAGTTAAAATCTTAATTCTCTTGTTTTCAATTATTTTTTGGTTCCTAATAAATGCATTTAACACTGTAAGTTTTCTCTTGTCACAACTTTGGCTGAATCTCATGGGATTTCACACAAAGTTGCCTTTGTTATTTAGTTCTAAGTGGTTTGCAAGTTTTGTTTTTATTTTCTTCTATACCAAACATTACATAGAAGTATCTTAGTTTCTTCATTCAAGGATTATATATAGTTTTTCTATGTTTTTTTAATTTTCAGTTTTATGCTAATGTGATAATTGATAACATTTTTTTTATCAGTTTTATCTGTCTACCTATGTTATTAATAATGTTCTAGTCTTCTCTGTCTTTATTTCTTGTCTGTTTCTTGTTGTCCTTGCTATAACTGTGAATTTATCAGTTTCTCTATGTGTCTGTTGGTTTCAGAGCTAAGTTGTTAGTTCCATAATGTTATAATTCCTCTTGCCTGACTGTTACATGATTGCCCTGAGCTGATTTCACTGAGAAAGTTGAAGCAATCAGAAGAGAACTTTGACAAGCGCCTGCTGCCTCATCAATCTATCTACCTGCATCTATACTCGTTGTGCCTCTTTTCCTGTTACGACACATAAACTTTATGTGCCTTTACTTAAGGCTGGTATCCTCACTTGTGTAGTAAATGCTATTTCGTTTTATCTTTGACAATTGCCCTTTTTGTCTCCTGTGACATCAACGTATGCATATCTATTATAATCATTTTCATCACCACACAAACATGCTATAATGTCTTCCATCTTAAAAAGGAAAAACAAAGCAAAAACAGAAACAAATCTCTTGACGCACATATTTTCCCTTTGATATAGCTCTATTTCTCTGCTACTTTTTACAACGAAACACAAAAGAAATTTCCATGATCTCTATCTCCTGATCTTCACCCATTCTCCTGAATCTGCTTCAGTTAGAACTTGCTCCCATTACTCCACAAAACTATTCTTTTGAAGATTCCAGTAACTTCCGTGTCATTAAAGTCTTGTTTAAATTAGAAGTCACCATTTTGCCTCATTTCTCAGCATTTGACACAACTGATTATTCCTCCTTGAAACATTTTCTTCACATGGCTTCTAGGAGTCCATGTCCTCCTAATTTTTCTCCTTCCTCATTTGGTGATCCATTGCTGGTTCTTTCTCATCTACCTGACCTCTGAATGATGAAGTGCCCCAGAATTCAAACCCCAAACATTCATTTTCTTCTTTTCCCTTCTCTGCTATACCCTAAGACACTCCCTGAGTGGTTTCATCAAATCCCATAGCTTTAAATGTCACCTATTTGGTGATGACTTCCAAATTTATATCTCTAATCCAAATATCTTTCCAGAACCACAGATTTGTACATATACCTGTCTATTCAACATCTTCGTTGTAATATCTAATATTTCAAAACCACGCTCTTCATACTCTCTCCCAAACCTGATCCTACCAAAGTGAGGAGTTCTTAGTAAATAGTACCTATGTCATTCCAGACCTCCAGGCAAAACACGGAGAGTTCCTTGTGTTTTCTTTTTCATGTTATGTATTCATCCTATCACCAAATCTTCTTCAGTATACCTTCAAAATATATTCAGAATCCAATGGTGCCTTGCTTTCTCTACTCCTTCCTCCACAATCATCTAGTCTAAGCCAGGTGGATTATTCTGTAACCTCCTAACTTATGTTCATCTAGCTTATGTACTTTCCCTTATCTTTTTATTCATTCATTCATTCAGCGATGTATTGATTCATTCAAAAATACATGCATACATACAAAACAACCAGAATGATTCATTTTTAAACACAATTCAGATCTTATTTTGCTACTCAAAAACCTATAATGGCTCTTTTTCTCAGAGTGAAAATCAAATTTCTTAAAATTCTGCAAGTTTCAGAATCAAAATACGACACTTATGTTGAAAAACCCCTGACAAGTAGAAACAGGGAAAAGCCATGAAAGGGGGAGTTCTCATGCACTTAATGCCTGATAACAAGTAGTACCACAGAGGACTACAAAACCACAACCTTCACGAAGGTCATTAAAACTTTACACAAAAAATACTTCTGTGAGAACATCTGCCCAGCAACTGTGTCCACCTTTGGACTGGTGCCACCTGTTACTGATCCTTGTAGCCAAGAATAATTATCCCCAAACAATTATGTAATCTTCCATCATTTTTCCTTTAAAACCCTTTGTCTTCTTTACCTCTGTGAATATGCACATAGTTTACCATGGCATGTGTATTCCCAATGTTCCACTGTTATTCTTTCAGAGAGCCTCTCTCTGTCACTTAAGTTGACACCATGGCCATGAGTGACATGTTACTTGTATTTTCCTTTGAGCTCTATAAATTTCTTTTCCTTTGTTTGAACTGCAGGCCTTGTATATTTCCAATTTTGTAAAAAGGTTTATTTCTAATTCCTGTTCTTTCATGAGCCCAAGGCCTAGTCTCCTGGATTTTTTCAGCCCACTGAGTTACAAACTCGGGCACTTGAAGTCAGCAAGTGTCCTGAGGGTAGGTGTCACTTCAGACCATGTTTACCTCTCTAGTTTCTGGTTCTCACTTCACTGTGGCCCATCTGGATCTTCTTTACTTTCTTTTAAACTTGGCTATACTTTTAGAAGGATGTTTGTCATATAAAATATCTGATGCACTATCCACATATCCAGTGTATCCACTGACACATTCATAGTATACCACATTCCTATCACCTTTCCCTACATTTCCTCATGCTTTTCTTTTGTTGTCAACCCCTTCTACCTTCCCCAATGTGTGAAAACTACTCACCTATTTTCCATCCCTATAATTTTGCTGTTTCAAGGATGTCATGTGAATGGAATCAAAATATGTAGCCTTTGGGATCTGGCTTTTTTCACTTAGCAAAATATGTTTAAGATTTATCCATATTGTTGTATGAATCAACAGTTTGTTTCTACTTACCTGTTGAGTAATGTTTTATTGTATGGAAGTACCAAAGTTTGTTGATTCATTCACCTTTTGAGGGACATCTGTTTGTTTCCAGTTTTGGCCAATTATGACTAAAGCTGCAGTAATCTTCAGTGTACAGATGTTTGTCTGAACATAAGTATAAATGCCTACAAATATGACTGCTGGATCATATACTAAGTGTATGTTTAACTTTATTTACCATACTTTCAATTTCCAGCAGTAGTGTATAAGACTTTTTGTGTTCTGTTTCTTGATCTATATTTCCATCTCAAATACTCTTTTCTTATACAATTTTTGGAACTTTATCACTCCAGACTCTTTCTCTTATTTAGATAATTGCTTTTTTACTTTCAAACATCCTCAACATTCCATAAGATTACAGAAGCCTTTCATTATTCCAGAGTTCTGTAGTAGTGCCTGAGAAATGATAAGATATTCTTCTGTGATGAACACATACAGTTGGCCTTGGATAGACAAATAAATAAGAGAAGACATGAAACAAGGCATGAAGGGACAAAGGGAACAAAAGAGACTATGAAGTAAAGATAAGTAAACAATAGCAACTGAGTATCTTGTTTGAAAAGGATAGGGATAGCTACAAATAATTTTGGCTAGTACCTGGGAAGCAGTATGCAAGAGGCAAAGCAATTAGAGATGTATATAAAATCATAGATTTAGTATGGATGTGCTTTTGTTTCCATCTATTAAGGAAGTGACAGGAAAGCCACAAATCAGTGGTTTATAGGCACCTACCCCTAGGATGGGAGAAAGGGTTTACTACAAAGGGACAATATGAGGGTATTTAGGACTGATAGAAGTGTGGTGGATGCATGACTTGAGCCATTATAGGTCTGTTTCTTTTGTCTGTTTTTCCTCCTGTTTTTCCATTAAGTTGTCTTGTATCTTAAATTCACCTTTTTTTTTACTGAATGCTAGACATTGTAAAGAAAAGTTACAAAAGTAATTTGAGGACTTGGATGATAACATCTCCAATAAATATTTAAGTTTGCTAAGGCAAACAATCTTGAGTCACCGTAATCTGAATTTCTGGGTTTGAGAATTCAGAGATGATTCAGGCTTCAGACTCTACCCAGACTGGTCTACTGTTTGTCCCTTATTCCTTTCTGTAGGCTTCAAGGTTCCCAATACAAAGTATGGAGAATTTATGGCAGGACCTCTTCTCCAATTATTGTTACCCAGTTTTATGAAACAGTCCAAAACACTCCTTAGTTTCTCCTCCTCTCAATTTTTCTAGAATTCTAAGATTTCCCTAAGTGGAAAAGTGAACCCAAATGTTAGGCTCATCTCTCTGAGCCTTCATAGTTTTCAACTTTTAGCCCACCAACTCTTTATTTCAATACTCACCTTCCAATGCCTTTTGTCCAATATGTGTAATTGCTGTTAACAGGAAGGTTGGTCAGATTACCTAAATTACCAGAAGTGGATGTTTAAGATTTAGGAACTGATAATTAGAGACCTGAAGAATGAGAAAGAGCCAGTTTGTATAGAGTCTCATACAAAGCAGTCCAAAGAGGTGGAACAGGTTCTGGCTAGCTATAAGTTGGAGAAGGACTTGTGACTTTTTCAGAGTTGAAAGTATGCTAGTATATGTGGCAAATAGTGGGCATAGCTGAGAAAGCTCATGAGGGAAATCAGATATATAAGCATGGACCAGACTATGGAAGGCTTTGTCAAAGTCGTGGAAGAGTATGGATTTTATTCTTGGTTTAATTTGGAAGATATTAAAAAAATTTTAAGCAAAGATAGTAAATTATTATCTCAATCTGAATCACTGTCAAAGTATTGAAAGTAGCAATCTCCATGTTCTTTTGCTGATTTACTAGATTCAGATTCAGTTAGTCTAGTGTAGTATTTGGACATCTGTAATTTAAACAATCTCCCCAGGTGATCTGGATCCCCACCAAACCTAAAAAGTTTCCTTAATCTCTTATCTTCTTAAGTGAGTTTTCATTCTTTGATCTCTCCGGTGCCGCTTTTACATGTTAATATATGACATTATTCTAAGGTGATATTTTTTCAAACTATGTAGCAATGTTACTGCACCATGAAATCAGTTTAGTGAGTTTTGACTGTGTTTGTGTCTGTGTGTGTGTGAGAGAGAGAGAGAGAAAGAAAAGAGTAGAATAGTGTAGGATAGAGTAGAAAACAAGGTAGGTATTGTTTTATGAAACTATATATGTACAGTAGGTTGTGACATAAAAGGTAGGCATTAAGGGGCCTTGTAAACAATATTTGAAAAACACTTAAGTAAGCTTGTTATTTCTTATAGTTATTATTTTCTGATTATTTGCCTTTTTTGCTATAAAAGTAAATGTTTCTCCTGAATGTTTTGATATTGTCTTATGTTTCAGAATTGCCTTCAAGGTGTGCAAGTAAGGACTTATCTGGAAA
The DNA here is from genome assembly GCF_000696425.1 of Galeopterus variegatus. Lineage (NCBI taxonomy): Eukaryota > Metazoa > Chordata > Mammalia > Dermoptera > Cynocephalidae > Galeopterus > Galeopterus variegatus. The sequence goes on from NW_007733479.1 coordinate 49,322, forward strand.
AAAAGACACTTATGAAAAAGAATTATCTCCATGGCAAATGAGTGATAGGCTTGAGAAATGTGATCTTGAGGAGTCCAATTCTAGAGATTATTTGGAAGTCAAATGAAAGTTGGAGAAGCAACAAGGTAATCAAAAGGAATATTTTCGACAAGGGATGATCACATACGAAAAAATGTCTGTTTTCAACCAGCATGCTTACTTGTCCCAACATCCAAGATGTCAGTCTACTGAGAAACCCTATAAATGTAGGGAATGTGGGAAAGCCTTTAGACGAGCCTCACATCTAACTCAGCATCAGAGTATTCATACTGGTGAAAAACCCTATGAATGTAAGCAGTGTGGGAAGGCATTTAGTCGTGATTCACAACTCAGTCTTCATCAGAGACTTCATACTGGCGAGAAACCCTATGCATGCAAAGAATGTGGGAAGGCCTTTACTCAGAGCTCACAACTTATTTTACATCATAGGATTCATACTGGTGAAAAACCATATAAATGTGAAGAATGTGGGAAAGCCTTTATTCGTAGCTCACAACTCACCCGACATCAAAAAGTTCATACTGGTGAGAAACCATATGAATGTAAAGAATGTGGGAAAGCCTTTACTCAAAACTCACAACTTACTCTGCACCAGAGACTTCATACTGGTGAGAAGCTCTATGAATGTAAAGAATGTAGAAAGGTCTTTACTCAGCTCTCACAACTTATTCTGCATAAGAGAATTCATACTGGTGAGAAACCCTATGAATGTAAGGAATGTGGGAAAGCTTTTATATGTGGCTCACAGCTTTCTCAACATCAGAAAATTCATAATGGGGAAAAACCATATGAGTGTAAGGAATGTGGGAAGGCCTTTATTCGGGGCTCACTACTTATGCAACATCAGAGGATTCATACTGGTGAAAAGCCCTATAAATGTGAAGAATGTGGGAAGGCCTTTATCCGTGGTTCACAACTTACTCAACACCAGCGAATTCATACCAATGAAAAGCCCTATGAATGTAAGGAATGTGGAAAGAACTTTAGCCATGGCTCACAACTTACTCAGCATCAGAGAATTCATACTGGTGAGAAACCCTACCAATGCAAGGAATGTGGAAAGGCCTTTAATCGTGGCTCACTCCTTACTCGACATCAGAGGATTCACACTGGTGAAAAACCCTATGAATGTAAAGAATGTGGAAAAACCTTTAGTCGTGGTTCGGAACTTACTCAACATGAGAGAATTCACACTGGTGAGAAACCATATGAATGTAAAGAATGTGGGAAGTCTTTTATTCGTGGCTCACAGCTTACTCAACATCAGAGAATTCATACTGGTGAGAAACCTTATGAATGTAAAGAATGTAGAATGGCCTTTACTCAGAGTTCACATCTTTCTCAACATCAGAGACTTCATACTGGTGAGAAGCCCTATGTATGTAATGAATGTGGAAAGGCCTTTGCTCGTGGCTTACTACTGATACAACATCAGAGAATTCATACTGGTGAGAAACCATATCAGTGTAAGGAATGTGGGAAGGCATTCATTCGTGGTTCACAACTTACTCAACATCAGCGAATTCACACTGGAGAAAAGCCCTATGAATGCAGGGAATGTGGAAAGGCCTTTAGTCATGGCTCTCAACTTACTCTCCATCAGAGAATCCATACTGGTGAAAAGCCCTATGAATGCAAGGAATGTAGAAAGGCCTTCACTCAGAGCTCACATCTTTCTCGACATCAGAGAGTTCATACTGGTGAGAAACCATATCAATGTAAGGAATGTGGGAAGACCTTTACTCGTGGTTCGCAACTAACTCAACATCAGAGAATTCATGTCAGTGAGGAATCTTTTGAGTATAAGGAATGTGGGATAGAATTTAGTCATGACTCACAAGTTTATATGTGAATTATCTGGTTCTTTATGATTAATATAGAGAGCTTTTTCTGGTCATTCATTATCAGCAAAGAATTACAAATGTGAATGTGGGAGCACATTTACCATGTAAAGCTCAGCATCAGAGAATCTATATTGGTGAAATAAAGTGTTCATGTAATCTATGTAGAAAAAACTTTCATTATTGAAAACCTATTAAACTGTAGCAAATTAAAATATAGAGTAACGTGTTAATATAGTAAGTGTAGAAAGACCTTTAGCCATAGCAAGTGTCATTTTCAACATTGTCTTGTCTCCACCAGTTGATTTCCTCTGTGTTATTTATCATGACAATTAACCTCTGCTTTGGTTTAGTCATTTTAAAGATAGACCTAAGAACAATACCTTTCTTATAAGATTCTTGGAAGTATTATGTGAATTATTACATGCAAAAGCTCTTAGAACAGTGCCTTAAACAAAACATATCACAAATATTAGCTACCAGTTTCATTAGTTTTATTTTAGAGAATTTGCATGAGAGGAGGGCTCTTAATGAGTGTAATGAATACCAAGAAATCTTTCATTAAAACTTATCCTAGATGATATGGGCAATGGGGGCATTGTGTGCTGTAATGAATGTAAAAAGGTTTTCATTCAAATCTCATCCATTATGCTACAAGGAAATTCATACTGTAAAGAAACCCTGTGAATACAATCAGTGGATTATTGAGTGCAGCTGTCAGAGAATTTGGGAGAGTTGTCAAGTGATTAGTAACCAAGTCCAAGATCCAAAGACTAAAAATCTACTAGGAAATTTTTAAAACCTAGAATGTAGGGCTGGCCCGGTGGCGCACTCGGTAGAGTGCGGCACTTGGGAGCGCAGCGGCGCTCCCGCCGAGGGTTCGGATCCCATATAGAGACCGGTCCGCTCACCGGTTGAGCGCGGTGCGGGCGCGACACCGAGGTTTGCGATCCCGTTGCCGGTCGCGGTGCGGGCGCGACACCGAGGGTTGCGATCCCATTACCAGTCACGAAAAAAAGACAAAAAGGAAAAAAAAAAAACCCTAGAATGTATAGCATTTTAAGTAAACTTAAAAGGTGACATTATACTGTTTTGTTTGTGACAGAGACTGCTTTTTCCTTATTAAATATACATTTTCTCTTCTTTAGTAACAAAATTCTGAGCTGAAAAATTATCCCAGCCTTCCCTGAAGGTCAACAAAATAAAAGTTGTATTCAAATGAGTTTAAATTTTTTTTTTCCTCTCTGCATTTCTTTCTTTTCTTTTCTTTTCTTTTTTTTTTTTTTTTTCTTACCTACAATGTGGACATTCAACCTGGAGCTCTGACAGACTCATACTGACTTTCAGAATGGTATCTGGTTGTAATGGATGATGGAGCAGAAAAACAAAAAGGTCTGCAACCCTTATTTAATGAACCCTTACTATGTTTGTGGAACAGACATACAGACTCTGATCTGGATTTACTTATATACAATTAAAATAAATCTCTTACTTGTTGGTGCTATTGTAGTTCTGTTATTGGCAAAAATTATTCAGGATATAAAATGTTTTTACCTGGAAGTAGGGTACTATGCATAAAAGAAATCTCAAATGTGGCATTGACTTAGGGCCATAGAGAATGAGAATCTACACAGTTCAGAAGAGAAAAGTGAAGATTATTGTTTTCACAGGCAGAACATTTGGTCAGATTGCCTCCCACTCTTATAATGCATACTTTATGCCAATCAAGGCTGTAATGTTAGAGGAAATTGTAGGAGTGATTTAAACTGTGTTGGGTGTTTCTTGCTGCTTTCTGTAATGTCCTGTAAAAGGGATCAATTCAAGAGAGTAGTAACAAAATTTCTAACAGTAATAGGATAGAGTTACTAGCAGCAATTGAAAGTAATAATGCTTTGTTAAGAAATGATATCTCTGACTGTAGGCAGTCAATTCTCTACACACCTGAACAAGAAATGAGACCTTTGCCCATCTGTACAAAGGCAGTCTGCTAGCAAACGTGAGTTTAAATATACTTTCTCCAGAGGAGCCTACACTGAAATTAGTTATATTTATTGGGTGCTTTCTATATTCCAGCCACTACTGTAGGTGTTTGGGATATATCAGTGAACTATTCTAGCAGAGGGGAGGTAGAATAATAATAAACAGTATATTAGAACATAAATATATATAGAGAAAAGTCATTCAAAATGAGATGGGAGGTATATGACAGGTTGCTGTAATAAATAGAATGATCAAGAAAGATCCTCAAGAAGGAGTGATAAGGGCCGGCCCGGTGGCGCACTGCTACAGTGCGCCGCTTGGGAGCACGGCGGCACTCCCACCGAGGGTTCAGATCCCACATACAGACCGGCTGCTCACTGGCTGAGCGAGGTGTGGGAGCAACACC
>NW_007733479.1:54587-57453 GCF_000696425.1 Galeopterus variegatus
GTGGGCGCAACGCCGAGGGTTGCGATCCCGTTGCCAGTCCCGGTCCGGTACGGGTGCGACACTGAGGGTTGCGATCTGTTGCCGGTCACGAAAAAAGACAAAAAGGAAAAAAAAAAAAAAAGAAGGAGTGATGAGCCAAGATTTGAAGGGGTGAGAGGGTTCCCTAAGGGAAGAGTATTCTTAAATAAAAAAAAGATACGGCAAAGACCCTAAATTGGACAATGCTGGAGAACTTGAGGAACATCAGGGAAGTTATGGTAGAGTTCTGGGAGTGGGGGATTAAAAGCACAAGAGGTCAGAGAGATTACAGAGGGCCATATCTTGCCAGACCTGTAAGCTATTGTAAGCATTTTGGATTTTATTTTGAGGGATATGGGCAGCCATTGGAGAGATTTGAGCAGAGGACATACACATGAGGCTATTGTAATACAAAAAAACAAAAGCACTAAGTACATAAGAGTAAGAGGCTCTGACAGTGATTTGGAGAAAGATGATGATGACATAGACCGCGTTGGTAACAATGGGTATGGTGAGAAGCAGTTGTATCCTCATGCCATAGAGCAAGCAAGATTTGCTTAGGGTTTTGATGTCAGTTGTGAAAGAAAAGTCCACCTAGGGTGGCTTGGACTCAAAAGTATTGGTTCTGAGCAACAGGAAATACAGTGTTTCCATCCACTAAAATGTGAAAAGCTGCAGTTCCTAGCAGGTTTGTGAGGAAAATTGAAAGTTAAATTTTGGACATGTTGAGCTTGAGATGATATTGAATAGGTACCTGGAAGAAATAGTTTGTGTTACGCTTGATGATATATTAATTTGGTAGTTATTGCCTGTAATTAGTTAATATGAAGCAAGATAAGATAATTAAGAATTTCAGTGTCGATAAAGAACAGCAAGGACTGAGCTTGGTGCATTAAGAGTTCAAGGATAGGGCCGGCCCGGTGGCGCACTGCTACAGTGCGCCGCTTGGGAGCGCGGCAGCGCTCCAGTTCAAGGATAAAAGGACAGACCGTTAAAAGAGCTAAGAAAAACTATTCAGATGGAAGGAAAACAGACTGAAATCACAAAATCCAAATGAAAGTGAATCAGATAAAGACCAATGGTATAAGATAACCTTGGTTAAATAAATATGNCAAATGAAAGTGAATCAGATAAAGACCAATGGTATAAGATAACCTTGGTTAAATAAATATGAGGACTGAGAATTGGCTACTGAATTTAGTAATATCAATGTTATTGGTGACCTTGAGAAAAGTTTTTCTTTTTTGATGGATTAGCTTCTGAGTGATACATGTGAAACCTTGATAAAAGAGAATACAAGTTAAAGACAAGTCCTCAAGTGAAGGTGTCGACTGGAAACTGACTGACCCTGAGTTTAGTGCCTCCCTTAGACCTAGGCCTAGCAGGCCCCTGCTCTGGTCTTAATCCCCAGGGGCCTGTGATTCTGAAGAGTGCTTTCTGGGGAATGTTGATAACAGTACAAAGATAAGTAAATACAAGATAGAGCAAAGGTCATGTTCCACATGTAAACCTGGGATCCTAGGAGGACAAATGGAGTGAGAGTGCGTTTTCAGAGGCAGTATTTGGCTACTCCAAGACTGGCAGTGGGGCCAAGGCATGTGGCCAAGGGGCACAGAAACTGCCCTGCCCTCCAAGAAAGCCAAGGAAAAAGGAAACCAGAGCTGGGACTGGATGAGGAGCTGTGCTGAAGGCCACTCCTTGTTCTTAGAACCTTGCAGAGAAGACAAAGTAGGTCTCTGAAAGGAGCAACCCACCCTTCACCACCAAACGTCACAACCCCACTGGGCCCAACCCACACCCATTCTTTTTCTCAACAGAAACAGTGGAAGGCAGAAGATTCAGTGCTGGTAGACAGTCACACACAGCAAGCCAGGATCGATGTACCACTTGAGAATGAAAAGGAAAGTGCAGATGGATGACAGATAATGTTTATTAGAAGGCCAAGGCCAGACACAGTTAGACACATCTCATTCTATGTGAGTCATGCCAGCCCTGTGATGGAGCATTGAGGCCAAGAGTTACCATGTTCACAGAAGGCATGGAAACTAGAACTCTATGGTAATCACACCTGCCCAGTCTTAAAGAAATTTGTATGGAGTAGGAAATACTAATGGAATAGATCCCCAAGAATTTTATTCTCTTTGAACTGGGAAGCCTTTTTTGTAGATACGAGTGACATCCAAGAAACAAAACAAACAACAAAAACAAGATCCATCAGGGATGTGGAAGAGAAGGACATGGGGAGAATATAGCAAATGCCAGAGGCAGCATAGGAGAAATCACTCCCAACTGCAACTGCATCCTGGTCATGAGTGCAAAAGTGGCAAATTTGCCAGTAAGCCCACAGTTTGAGTGCATGGTATTGCCCCAAGGTGCTCTCTTCTCCATCATTGTGCCAGAGGTTAGGTTAGATGATAAAATTAGGGGAAGAAAGGAATGGAAGTACAAACACGTTTTTTGCAACCCTCTTGCACATCTGTTTGCAACCTTCTTGCACATCTAATATGAGTTCCTCATGAAGTTTTAGTTGTTGGGGGCAGTGGTGTGCTCTTGCTGAAAAGGTGGCCCCTCGGGATGGAGAGGGGCTTCCTACCCGACAAACGGAGCTCCCAACTCACACAAGCCTTAACACACCTAAATAGGAACCACAAGGGGGAAAAATAATTCTGGGCCACACAATTGAAACAGAAACACGTGGTATTCACACCTGCCTAATCGTTAAGAAATATGTCTGGAAAAGACAACAGTAATGGAAAGAATCTTTTAGAATTATGGTGTTTTTTTTTGTTGTTTTTTTTTTGTCTTTTATCTTTTTCCGTGTCCGGCAACGGATCGCAACCCTCAGTGT
>NW_007733479.1:58242-58822 GCF_000696425.1 Galeopterus variegatus
CCAGAATTATGGTGTTTTTGATGTTGGGGAAATTTCTTTTTGTTATGAGTGAGAGGAAAAAATCAAGATGCATTAAAGATATGAAAGACAAGGAAATTTGGAAGACATAGTAAAGACTGCAGACCAGGCAGGAGGAGTCACTTTCACTTTCAGTGTGGATCCTGGACGTGTTTGTAAAACCAGTACTACCAGGAAGGCGGCAGCTTTCCTTAATGCTATTTTCCTATCATTTTCTTCTCTAGGAGGCTTTGCTTGTTTGTTTGTTTTCTATTCTCAGGGGCCCCTGTGCCTTTGAAGTGCTTTATGGGAAATTTGAATGTCTGCCCCACCTTCCTCCATCTGGGGAAACTCTTTCAAGCCCTCACTTTCCTTTTCAGATATGTGGACGTGATACCAGAGGGCTGATTGTGGAGGAGCCACTTTTTGGCTTGTGCATATATGTTGTCTGGTACCGTTCTTCTCCTGTACTGGAAATTCCACTTTTTAAGAGCCCTTCCAGAGAAATTTCTATTTTCTAAGTGTAAGATTTGGGATGAATCCCAATCTCACATAGAATGGGAATACTCGCCTCGAAGAGACC
>NW_007733479.1:59132-59704 GCF_000696425.1 Galeopterus variegatus
ACTGAGGGTTGCGATCCGTTGCCGGACATGGAAAAAGACAAAAGACAAAAAAAAAAAAGTTGGCAAGGCTGATGGTGCTACTGTCCTTTTGCCCTGTTCTGTGTGATGGAGAAAGCCATGTTGATAGTTTAATCTTAATTCTTTGTGACAAAGCCTTCTAGTCTCCTAAGGCCTTTCTTCTTACTCCTGTGCATCTTTCTAAGAGAAGGACCCTAGGAGAAAGAAACCTTGGCTTTGCTCACCTAAAAACTGAGTTTCAGTGCAGGTATGAGAATTCACTCTGACTTGTTTTTTCTGTCTTTTATTTTGGTTTTCTAGCCGCACATGCTTACCTTTCCTAGGCATGAAATGGTAGACAGATATCCCCAGATGGGGGATTGTGGGTGGGGTTTCATGATCAAAGACCCTTCCCAATGTCCCCTTTTTACCCATCTTGTTTGGACATATTTATTTGGTAAATCTTTCTAGGTTTTCTGTGTTTATAAGCACTTTACTCATGTAAAAAAAAAACAGTTAAGGCTTTGATTTTAGACCGCATTTTGTTGAGAATGAAATGAGGCCTTCATGAAATG
>NW_007733479.1:60535-64123 GCF_000696425.1 Galeopterus variegatus
ACCGGTCTGTACGTGGGATCCGAACCCTCGGCGGGAGCGCCACCACACTCCCAAGCAGCGCGCCACCGGGCCGGCCCCAAAGTTTCATGTATTAGAATGTTAATCCCCACTGTAACTTTTAAGAGGGTAGAAGATCCTATTATGGCCATTGAAAGGTGGGGCCTTGAAGAGGTGATTAGATTATGAGGACTATGCCCATGTGAATGGATTGATCCGTTCATGGAGTGATGTGTGTAGTTCTCATGACTTTACAGGGAGAGCAACATGGCCAACTGCCAAAAAACAAAACAGACAAAACAACTGAGAAGCTTAGCTCGCTCTCTTGCTCCTTCCATTCTTGCTATGTGATAACCCTGTGTCACTGTAGAGTCACCACCAAACAAGGTCCTCACCAGATGTGTTCCTAGACTTCAGATTTCCCAGCCACTGAAACTGTAAGAAATAAATTTTATTTCTTTATAAATTACCCAGTTTCAGGTATTCTGTTATAAGCAACAGGTATGGACTAATACAGAGACAGTGTGATTTGGGTAAAGAGACAGGGTTTTATAGCGAGAATATAGTTAATCATGGTAATAAGAATTGTTTGCTTTGCAGTTTTCTTGCGTGAATCTGTTTTGGGGCAAGGCCCTTGGGGTCTTATGGGAGATAATAGGTATACCTTGCCAGTCAAGTCCTAAAAGTTGGAACTTTGATAATATCTTTGTCTCTTATTTGAGCTCAGACATATACCACCTGTGGGTACTAAGGCCATTTATTTGAATTCTCTGTTCCTTTTTTTTTTTATCTCTATTATGATGATAATAGTCACATTGTTATAATCGTGATCAAAGATTAATACAGTTATGAGGAATCTGTTTTTTCACAGCTTTTCTGGCTTTCTTTGACAGTTTCCTCAAAGGCTTTCCTGGATCTGCCCACTCAGGTGTCAACCTGAATGTTTTTCTTATGGTCAAACCCCACCTTCAGGCACATTTGCCAAAACTCATCATACTTTAAATGGAAAAATGGTCGATTTGTTTTATGTAAGTTGTACTGAAAGATGGGGAATTATAGATTCAGGAGGGATACAAAAACAAATACAAAAAGTAAAAGTCACAGAAGGGAAAATTTCAGTATTTTCAGGGATGGAATTCACAGGACTTAAATAAAAAAAAAGGTATTCCTACAACTTATAAATAACCAGACCCAAGAAATGAATAGATGGGTTTTAGAACAGAGGAAACATGGTTTAAGTAAAAAGTTAAGCTACTGGAATATAAGACATAGACTCTAAAATGTGAGGAGAAAATAATCAAAAATAGTGAAGGGCAAATATAAGCACAAGGTATAGAAAAATTCAGTATGACACGTGGAATTGGGATTCTAAAAGGAGGATAGAGCATGTCAGTGGGAATATTTTTGAGACTCCTTGTTTGACAGCTACCCAAGCCATGTTTTAAGGAGCACATAACACCAAGTAGGCTAACAAAAAAGAAAACCATAACTAGGGCTCAAGCAAACGAGCTGAAAGCTGTCCCAAGATCGTAGAACCTTACAGGGGGGAAAAAAAAAAAAAAAAGTCTCTCCAAAGAGCGGCAAGTGCACTGAGGACCCTAAGGACCAACTTCTTAACAAAAACAGTGGAAGCCATAAGATTCAGGGCTTGTTGGAAGTAACACACAGCTCAGTGGGAATTGGTAATTCTTGAGTAAAAACTCAAGAACGAAAAGGACAGTACAAAGAAATGAGAGAAAACATGAATTAGAAGGCAAAGGACAACCAATATTGAATGGAGTCTTACTCTGTGCTGCTATGTCAGAATAGCACAGACTGGTTAATTTATAAAGAACAGAAATTTATTTTCTCACAGTCGTGGAGGTTAGGAAGTCCAAGATAATGTGCTAGCATCTGGCAAGGGCCTTCTTGCTTTGTAATTACATGGCAGAAAGGCAAATAGTGCAAGACAGCAAACCACTCCTGCAAGCCCTTTTTGTAAGGCATTGATCTATTCATGAGATCAGAGCCCTTATGATCTAAATACCTCCCATTAGTCCACACCTCCCAACACCATCACATTGGATATTAACTTTTCAACACATGAATTCTGGGGGACACATTCAAACCATAGCATAGAGAAACCATACACTGTATAATTTGCCACTGAATCAAAAAGTGGCCTTTGGACAGAAAGCATGTAAAACAACTCTATGATAATCACACGTGTCCAATAATGAAGAAATATATTTCAATGATGGAAAACTATTGTAACTAATAACAAGGAACAGCATCATTCTTTAATTGCAAAACCATTCTTTTTCAAAAGACTTACACAAAATAAATGTCCATCAAAATCTTGAAAAACAAGGCAAATTGAGGAAACATGAAAGAAGGGGGGCAACTGATGAGAAATCACTCCCAACTGCAATGTAGATCCTGGAACAGAGAAAGATCCTCAGTGGAAAACTGGCGAATTTGCCATAAAGTCTGAAGTTTGGTTAGTGATAGTGTCCCAGATTTACTCTCCTGTTCTTGGTCATGGTACTATGGTTAGGCAACATGTTAACATGAGGAGAATGGGGAGGTTGGAATTGTAAAGCACCTTCTTTGACCCTTTTATGCACTTCTTCTGTGTTTCTAAAATGAGTCCATAGAGAGGTTTTTGGTTTTCTTGTTTTTGGAAAGGTGTGTGTCAGGATGGGGAGGGGCTTCTTACAAATGCCAGATCTAATCAGCCACCAAACTCACATGTACCTTACCAAAAGCAAATAAAAACAGCAACAAAAAACGCATACCCTGCCACACAGTCAAAACACAGGGAAAAGGTCACAAGAATAAATGCAGCCTAAGGAATGAGATTATTTATTTATTTATTTCAAATATCCATGAGATACAAAGCTAATTGTCCCCCCTGCTTCCCATGATGTGGAGGCCAGATTCATACTGCGGACATACCCATTACCAGAAATTACTTTTGTACCCTTTGTCCCCTTCCAACCTCCCTCCCCTCTCCCTCTCCCCCCAACTCCAATATGTAGCCCCAGGAACGTTCCCTCCCTCTGTTGGATCACGGCACTACTGTGGTCTTTCTTTCCTGTCTTCCTTTCTCTCTTGCTCCCACATATGAGTGGGCACATGAGGTATTTATCCCTCTGTGCTTTGTTTCACTCAACATAAGTTTCTTCAGGTTCATCCATGTTGTTGCAAATGGAAGTATTTCATTTAAAGAATGAAATTCTGCCAGTTGCAGTAACATGGATGAGCTTGGAGAAAATTATGTGTGGTGAAATAAGCCAGGCACAGAAAGGACCGATAATGTACCGAAGGGGAGATTTTTCCTTATACCACTTCCAAGAGACAGGTAATCCACTGAGAAACCTTTACCCGTTATTCATAGTTCAGGTACTAATGTTACAAAGAATTCTGACATTATCCCTGACTTCACAGAAATTTTTACTTTAAAAGATAAAACTTGAGGGCCAAGCCCGTGGCGCACTCGGGAGAGTGTGGCGCTGGGAGCACGGCGGCGCTCCCGCCACGGGTTCGGATCCTATATAGGGCTGACTGGTGCGCTCACTGGCTGAGCGCGGTGCGGCTGGTCTCAAAAAG
>NW_007733479.1:64240-81779 GCF_000696425.1 Galeopterus variegatus
CTACTGTGCGATAATACAGTATTTATTTCCTCTTTGCCTCAAGTACATGAAGATTTGCTAGTGGAGGGTACACGTAGCATGAAGGGTCTTCTCCTCCTGGTTTTGGTGTCTCGATCTTTCTTCTCCGCTTTGCAGAGGGAATGGTTAATGAAGAAATACCTTAAGCAGAAGCTTGTGAGGAGTATTCAGGGAAGAGCAGGGAGGTCTGTGGCTGAAATGGGATGAACCATAGAATGAGAAGTGGATGAGGTCAGAGAGGTAATGAAGAGGCCAGTTAATGAAGGACTTGCAGTCATTCACTCTCAGTAAGATGGAAAGCCACGGGAGAGGTTTGAATAGTAGAGTAAGAAGATCTGACTCTCTTCGGTAGCTGGCTGGTTTGGGGATCCAAACCCTTCATCTTGGTGTCATCAGCACCATGCTCTCCCAAGTGAGCGAATTGGCCAGCCCCTAACTTCCATTTTAAAAGGACAACTCTGGATACAATGTGAATCGATTCTACGGAGAGACAGAATTAGAAGGCTACTGCAGTAACTCAGGCGAGAGGACTGTGGGTCGGACTAGGCTGGTAATACCGAGGCAGTGAGACATGGTCAGAGGTCATGTTTTGAAGCAATCTTCAAAGCATGGGGTTTGCTGACTGACTAGATGTGGAGTCTGAGAGAGGGAAGTCTAAAGATGATTTCAGTTCGGGGGGAGGGAGTGTTTGGTTTGTTATTTGCCTAAGCAGCCAGGTGAATGAGGTTGACATTTAGTGAGATGGGGAATATTTGAGGGCAGGGGTGGAATATTAGGAACAGGTATTCAGGGTGTGAATATGAGGGGTCTTCCAAAAGTTCATGGAAATGTTTGAATTATTTTTTTAATTCTATTTTTCCATGAATTTTTTTAAGTACCCTCATATGAGCTCGCTTAAAAGAAAATCAGAAAATTAAAACAATATTGTGAACTCATTTTTGACTTACACAAAAGGTGCAAATACAGACTGCAGAGTGCATTTGTATTACCCATAACCCCCTTCCTCTAATCTTAATATTTTACCTAACAATAGTACAATAATCAAGAAAAGGAGAGCGATATTGGTACAATATTCCTAAATAAACTGTAAACCTTATTGGAAATTCTCCCATTTTTCACAGATGTCTTTTTTTTCTAAGTCAGGATCCACCCTGTAGTTTTCAGTGATTTGTCTTTATTTGTCTCCAGCCTGTGATATTTCCTCAATTTTGCTTTGTCTTTCATGACCTTGAAACGTGTTTACTTTTTTTGTTACTCCTAGAAAAAATTTTTTTCTCAATTAAACTATGACAAAATTCTTTGCTGTTAATTATTTTTCCCTTGTAAATTTATAAATATACAAATTATGCACATAAATAAATATGCTTAACATGTAAAATCATTAATTATTGGACACATTAAGTTATATAGTCTCATGCTTATATGCTTTCTGCAATAAAATAACTTTGTTTCAGTGCAAAATTATATTGCTATATAATTTACTCACAATAAGATGCGTGCACCGTGCCTATCCTTTGCTTTTTAATTCATGATGTCCATGTATTTCACTTGTACAGTAGCAGCTTTCATTTACATCCCTGTATAATAAATTATAGCTTAGCTGTTAGGTATTTTCTTTGAGCACTTCCACACTTTTAATTGAGGAGTCAGTCCTCGGTGCACTTGGTGCTCTCTGAATGCCCTCTTTTTTTCCTCTGAAAGCTTCTGCAATTTTCTTTCTTTGGCCGTCAGTGGAACCTCCTAGAAGCTCCATGTGCTTTATAGAAGAGTGGCTTGGGGTTGTCTGTTTTGGAGTCTCGAAATACTATCTCTGAGACTTCCTATGTCCTCTGTCCTTCTAGCATCCCAGTCCCACACGTTTGACTTTATTACTGTGTACACTGTGCTCCTACTTTCTCGACACTATTTTCTATCATTTTCTTCTCCTACTTTATTCTCAATTTTGTGTCCTGTACTCTGCTTGATTAATTTTTTCTTTGGCTGTTTCTAATCAATCTTAAACATGATTATTCAGTTTAATCTTGTATTCATTTTAAAGTAGTGAAAATATCCTTCTCAACTTTTTACATATGAGTTCTAATTTTTGGCCAAAAGTGAAATCTATTTAATGTCTTTTAACATATATCTATAGTGCTTTTGGCATGTGTCCTGTGTCTTTAAATGAACTCAGTTATGGTATAATGTAAGACAAATAAAAGGCACCACTTCTAAGCTCAAAGTTTGCTGTGTTTTGAAGAAGGTACCTAGAACTGTGTAGCCATTACTGCAACTGCAAACATGGGAGTGGAGAGAACCTGGAAAGCCTTTGAGGAAATCGTTAGTGAAATCCAGAAGAGACTTGAAGAAACTGTTTCTTCATTAGTATGTNATATTTGAGGGCAGGGGTGGAATATTAGGAACAGGTATTCAGGGTGTGAATATGAGGGGTCTTCCAAAAGTTCATGGAAATGTTTGAATTATTTTTTTAATTCTATTTTTCCATGAAGTTTTTTAAGTACCCTCATATGAGCTCGCTTAAAAGAAAATCAGAAAATTAAAACAATATTGTGAACTCATTTTTGACTTACACAAAAGGTGCAAATACAGACTGCAGAGTGCATTTGTATTACCCATAACCCCCTTCCTCTAATCTTAATATTTTACCTAACAATAGTACAATAATCAAGAAAAGGAGAGCGATATTGGTACAATATTCCTAAATAAACTGTAAACCTTATTGGAAATTCTCCCATTTTTCACAGATGTCTTTTTTTTCTAAGTCAGGATCCACCCTGTAGTTTTCAGTGATTTGTCCTTATTTGTCTCCAGCCTGTGATATTTCCTCAATTTTGCTTTGTCTTTCATGACCTTGAAACGTGTTTACTTTTTTTGTTACTCCTAGAAAAAATTTTTTTCTCAATTAAACTATGACAAAATTCTTTGCTGTTAATTATTTTTCCCTTGTAAATTTATAAATATACAAATTATGCACATAAATAAATATGCTTAACATGTAAAATCATTAATTATTGGACACAATAAGTTATATAGTCTCATGCTTATATGCTTTCTGCAATAAAATAACTTTGTTTCAGTGCAAAATTATATTGCTATATAATTTACTCACAATAAGATGCGTGCACCCGTGCCTATCCTTTGCTTTTTAATTCATGATGTCCATGTATTTCACTTGTACAGTAGCAGCTTTCATTTACATCCCTGTATAATAAATTATAGCTTAGCTGTTAGGTATTTTCTTTGAGCACTTCCACACTTTTAATTGAGGAGTCAGTCCTCGGTGCACTTGGTGCTCTCTGAATGCCCTCTTTTTTTCCTCTGAAAGCTTCTGCAATTTTCTTTCTTTGGCCGTCAGTGGAACCTCCTAGAAGCTCCATGTGCTTTATAGAAGAGTGGCTTGGGGTTGTCTGTAAGCAAGAAATAGAGTCAGAGAAAAGAGAGAACCACGAGGGAGCCTTATTCGGATACTATGAGAAGGCTTCCATGGTTGTCAATTTACTGTCTGCAGCTTCAATCCATGTACCATTATCTACTGTGCGATAATACAGTATTTATTTCCTCTTTGCCTCAAGTACATGAAGATTTGCTAGTGGAGGGTACACGTAGCATGAAGGGTTTTCTCCCTCTGGTTTTGGTGTCTCGATCTTTCTTCTCCGCTTTGCAGAGGGAATGGTTAATGAAGAAATACCTTAAGCAGAAGCTTGTGAGGAGTATTCAGGGAAGAGCAGGGAGGTCTGTGGCTGAAATGGGATGAACCATAGAATGAGAAGTGGATGAGGTCAGAGAGGTAATGAAGAGGCCAGTTAATGAAGGACTTGCAGTCATTCACTCTCAGTAAGATGGAAAGCCACGGGAGAGGTTTGAATAGTAGAGTAAGAAGATCTGACTCTCTTCGGTAGCTGGCTGGTTTGGGGATCCAAACCCTTCATCTTGGTGTCATCAGCACCATGCTCTCCCAAGTGAGCGAATTGGCCAGCCCCTAACTTCCATTTTAAAAGGACAACTCTGGATACAATGTGAATCGATTCTACGGAGAGACAGAATTAGAAGGCTACTGCAGTAACTCAGGCGAGAGGACTGTGGGTCGGACTAGGCTGGTAATACCGAGGCAGTGAGACATGGTCAGAGGTCATGTTTTGAAGCAATCTTCAAAGCATGGGGTTTGCTGACTGACTAGATGTATTTTGGCATGTGTCCTGTGTCTTTAAATGCACTCAGTTATGGTATAATGTAAGACAAATAAAAGGCACCACTTCTCAGTCATCTCAAGGATTTCCTGTTCTATAGAGTCTGGTCATTGAGAATTATTGCATTCCTTTTGTTGTGTCATATTTTCTTGTTTGTTTATTTTTTCATATTTCTAGTATCTCTGCATTGATGTCTGGTTATCTTTAGAGCAATTACTTCTTTATTATTCTGAAGTGGGCTTTCAGGAGAGAGACTTCCTCTTGTGGATGTGTTTTGTATTGACTGTTGAGTAGGGTGTTTTAGTATTGGTTCTGCGTAGACGCATTAGTGTAATCTCCATGTGGGTACTTCTGCTGTATTCCACATCAGAGTTGTGTGTGAGTGCTTCCATGGCCTAGGCACTGGGGCACTTAGTGATTCCTTGCTGCGGTTAGTGACACTGTGTTGGGTCTTTGAAGACATGGGTGAGCTCTGAAGTTCTTGTGTGCTCTGTCACTCTTTGGCTGCAGTGGGTGACCCTGGGAGTGCTTGTTAGCACTGTGACCCTGATGTGTGATTGGAGTGATCTGAAGTTCTCCAGATTAAATGGATGACTCTTGTTGGGGATCCTGGGGGTTGTGATTAGGACTTTAGGCTTTGAGGAGGATGATGAGGGGCACCCCGCATCCCCTCAGGTAGAGTTCACGACTCAGTAGTGTCTCTGGGGCTCTGGGCAGAGCCATGTTTCCACAGGGAATGTGTTGAGGTACTCTTAGCTTCATTGTGTAAGTGTGTGATGTATGGTGGGGTCACTGGAGTTTGAGTTCAGCCCTGTATTCTCAGGAGGAACACTGGGATGGTCTGCAGCACCACTATTGTAGTTGTGTACTCTGGGTGACCTGGTAGTGGTTTGGGGTGGAATCCTTTACCCCCAAGAGGGAAGCTGGGGCCCACTGGGGCATACTGGAGCTCTCAGTTGAATGGGTGACCCTGGGTAGGGTTTCTCTTTCCTATAGGCAGAGGCTCCTCCTGGGCCTCTGCTTTCCCCAGTTGGGGGTTGAGTTGGTGGTGTTTGGGACTTTTCTTCCTTGCTGTATTTGGCTATCCTGGGTTTCTGCACTCTCTGGGGGTACTGCTTGTGTTCCTCCCTGGATCAAGGCAGCTACGTGGGCTGCACCTCCCACCCCCAGGTGCACTACCACAGTGGGCACCGTAATTCCTCCTGTGGGTTGGGGGAGTGTGTTGCAGGTCTGTGCTTGCTCATTTCTTTCCCTGGGCTCCACTGGTGACCCTCCTTGTGTCAGTGCAGCCATGTGGTGGGTGGGCCACCTGCATGGTGGCAGGGGCTGATGCTGTGCCACCTCTGAGGTTTAAGGTAGCAGTGGCATTGGTGCCTGGGGTATAGATACCTCCACTGTAGTGTTGATATGGTATGCGAGGCATGTGTGCTTCTGGAACAGCCAGTGAGCCAAGGTCAGAGTACATGCATGCACTGAGTTACAGCAGCTCTGGGATTCAGTGCTTGAGTATTTCAGCTGCAGTGGTGGCTCCAGTGTCCTAGGTAGGGGACCTTGTGGAGCAGCTGAAGAGGTGGGGTCTGTAGTGTGGGCATGCACAGAACAACCATGCCTCCAGGTTCCCGGTCTCAGGCTATCTGGCAGCAGTGGTGGCTTCAGTGTCTGAGTTGTGGGTATTCATAGGGCAGCTGCAGAGCTGGGGTCATCCAAAGCAGCTGTGACTCTGGAGTCTCGGGTGCACATGCATTTTGGAGATAATGGTCCCATTCTCAGGCATCACAACAGCGGCTTCTGTGGGGGATGGGACCCAAAAGTGTCTTCCTTCTCCAGGTGCCCATAATAACAGTAGCTGTTGAGTACCTCAGTAACAGAAGTTTCTGGTATTCTCTACAGAGAAGGCTACTGAGGTCCATGCTGAGGAACACTAAGAAGATCTCCAATATAAAAACTGGGAGTTCTGTGTCTGTCATGGGGGCTGTTGAAATCCTCAGCAGCAAGAGCGGCTGGCATCTTCTGTAAAGCAGGCCACTGGGGACCAACATGGCACCTGCCATGTGGCTAATACTGATAGATCCCATCCTTCTGTTTTGTTCCTGGCTATTGCTGGATGTCTCAGGTATGGCAGCCTCCCCTGAAATCCTTTGTGTGGTTATTCTTCATTTCTTGATACACCATGCTGCTGCATGTTCTTAATTGGACTCTAGCCTTCCTGGATTTATTTTTGTTCATGGATAGCTGTCTAATTGTTTTTCTGTGGAGGGATGAAAGCTGGTATCTCCTACTCCACCATCTTGCTGATGCCACCTCCTCTTATTTTCCATTTTTTAAATGATCATCCTAGTGGGTTTAAAGTGATATTTCACTGTGGTTTTGATTTACATTTCTTTTTTTCTTTTTTTTTTTTCCTTTTTGTCTTTTTTCGTGTCCGGCAACGGATTGCAACCCTCAGTGTCGCGCCTGTACCGGACCAGGACCGGCAACGGGATCGCAACCCTCGGTGTTGCACCCGCACCTCGCTCAGCCAGTGAGCGGGAACCGGTCTGTATGTGGGATCCGAACCCTCGGCGGGAGCGCCACCGTACTCCCAAGCAGCACACTGTAGCAGTGCACCACCGGGCCGTCCCTGATTTACATTTATTTAATGACTAATTATGTTGAGAATTTTTCATGGGCTTATTGGCCATTTGTATATCTTCTTTTTTGGAGAAATGTCTTTTCAAATATTGTGCCAATTTTGATTAGATTATTTATTTACTATTGAGTTGTAAATGTTCTTTATATATTCTGGATACTGGACTCCTATCAGAGAGATGATGTGCAAATATTATTGCCATTCTGTGGGTTGTATTTTTCACTTCTTTGATAGTTTTCTTTGATGTACAAATGTTTTTAATTTTGATGAAGTCCAATTTACCTATTTGTTGGTTTGCTTTTGCTTTAGGTATCTTATCTAAAAGACCATTGCTCAATCTAAGGAAACGAAGATTTACATCCATGTTTTTTTCTAAGCATAGCCATGGTTTAAATCACATTTGTCCATTTCTACATAATCCAACATGTTATTCTAAACATAACTAAATTTTCTTCAAGTGCCCTCCCCTCATGACTTTGAGGGGACCAATGTTTGGGGGCCTCTTCAACCTTCACTAAGTTGTCTGGAGTGTCAGAAAATATCCCTAGTGTCAATCTTACCAGGCTTCTGGCAGAAGGATAGTTGTCAAACCTCTTCCATCCATCCTCTCTCTCACATACCCCTCAGGTTCTGGACTCACACTTTCTTGCATTAATTCCCATCTCCGCTTTTACTAAGCTCCATGACTTTGAGATAGTCTGTGAATCTGTGATTGAAGCAACTTCTTGGATCCCTGCCCCATGTCTTCTGAACCATAAACACTGGCCCCCAAATTTCTCTGTGAAAAGCCGTATAAATGATTCTGATATGAATAGTGAGGACCAACTCATTTACTCAGCTGTAATAAATGAATAGCATCACCTCCTGGAGAACCCAATGTTGTTCCTTCTCGTGTGCATGCTCCTCATGACTCTCCACACTTTGAGACTCTTGGGGATCCCCATTTCCCCTCAGCATTCACTATGCAATTCCAGCATTTCAGCTTGAATAATCTTAGCCCCTCCTGCTGCTGATGAGGAAAATCTCAACAGGATAAGAAATAAAAAATGTCCTCTTTCTCTACAGCTTCCAGAAAAGCAGATAATTACTAGTCTCAAGAAACCATCCATTCACATGTGCCAACAAAGCAGCCTCAGAAGGCTTCTGGCCATGAGAGATCCAGGCTGTTTCCCGATGTGTGTTACCCTCGATCTCTGAACTACCTCTAGCCCTGACCTTCTGACCCTCCATCTCAGAATGACCAGCCAATTTATATGTGCATTTTCTTAAGGGTCTCACTATTTGTGAGTCTCCTTTGTGAAGCAGGAACAATGGCATTAGCACTTCCCTCTTTTGCACCTGCATGAGGTAAAATAATTTTGGGGCCGGCCAGGTGGCGCACTGGATAGTGCGCCGCTTCGGAAGCGTGGCAGCGCTCCCGCCCGAGGGTTCGGATCCCACATACAGACCGGTTCCCGCTCGCTGGCTGAGCGAGGCGCGGGAGCAACACCGAGGGTTGCGATCCCGTTGCTGGTCCCCGGTCCAGTGCGGGGGCAACACTGAGGGTTGCGATCCGTTGCCAGACACGGAAAAAGACAAAAGACAAAAATAAAATAAAATAATAAAAAAAATAATTTAACCAACTCTGCTAAATTTGTAAATAAGGCAGATGGAAGAGTCCTCCATCATTAACATTAGCTGATGGTGCTAGGAATAAGCAGTGGCAGCTTCAGACAGTCACTCTGTGGAAGGCCACAATGTGGACTGTCAGGAAAATGGGACAAAGCTCACAAGTCTCAGCCAGGCACTCTAATTTACAGTTTCTCCTGGCTTTGGAGTGATACTGCAGAAGAATAAGAGTGATTCTGTGTAGTCTTCAGCTTGGCTAAGAGGAAAATTGATTCTGCAGTTGGAATGAGGATCTCCCCCAGTGGGAACTGAGAGACGCAAAGTGGGAAATACAGAGGGCTTCCAAAACCAAGGGTGACTCTAGGATTTCTGAAGTTGAAGCTGTATAGTCAGAGACACTGTCTACCCCTTGATGGCTTGGTTAACATCATAGTTGTCAAAGGTGAGGCATGTCCATTGGAAAGTGCTATGGACTAAGTTGTGTCTCCCCAACTACATCTTAAAGCCACAACAGCCAATGTTACTTATTTTGGAGACAAGGCTTTCAGGATGTAATTAAGGTTAAATGAGGTGATAATGGTGGGGTCCTAATCTGATAATATTGGTTGCCTTATAAGAGGAAGAGAGATTGTTTTCTGTCTCTCTCTCCCCCTCCCTCTTTCTCTCTCTCTTATTGTGCATTCACCTGGGAAAGGCCACATGAGGACACAGTGAGAAGGCAGCTTTCCACAAGCCAGAAAGAGAGTCCTCACCAGAACTCAACCATGCTGCCACCTTGATCTTGAACTTTCCAGCCTCTAGAACTGCGAGAAAATCAATTTCTGTTGTTTAAGCCACCCAGTCTATGGAATTTTGCTGTGGCAGCACAGGCTGACTAAGACAGAGGGGAAAGTGATTAGGTAGTACTCACTGAAGGTACTCTTTTTATGGGGTACTAAGTGCTGATATGAATCTCATAGACTCCCAGGTAAAAATAAATGAATAAATGAAGCCATTTCATGTAAATATTTAAGTGTTTGTCACTTTTATAATAAGCATAGTTGTAATACTGAAATAATGGTAATAATGATGTTAACAATGTACTATTTCTATGGGGTAGGGGTGGAGGTGTACAAATAACAAGTATTCTCAGGAAAAGTATTACAACTATACTATAATTATAACTGCTCTATTATAACTACAGTATAATTATATACAACTATAACCAAGACTGTGAGTGATCATACTGATGTCCTTTGAGGTGCAGTATTGCATGGGAGTTAATATGATGGACTCTCTAGTCGGCTGGCCTGGGTTTGAATCTCTGTGCAGTATTTACTAGCTTTGTAATCTTGGGAAGATTCTTTTATTCCTTGGTGACTCAAATTCTTCAGGTATGAAAAGGGAATAATGATTGTGTTATGTTAAGCATTTTGTGGATCAAATGTGTTTGCAGACATAAAGAACCTAGAACAGGGACTGGTGCATGTTAAACACTAAAATTTGCTGTCATTAGTATCATCATCATAACTATTAGCACTGTGCATGGGGTTCTACATCATTTAAACTTCACAGAGATCCTGTAATATGTAGACTGTTTCCCTCTGGTTTACAGTATTGTCATCATTCTTAATAGTGGTATCAATTGCAATGATAATATTTTCATAAATACAAATGATTATAATCTCATTGTGGTAGCCAGCTCCAATATTGGCCTCAATCAATCTCACCTTCTGGTATTCAAACTTCTATGCAGTCCCATTTCACAATGAATAGCATTGATGAATATAACCAATCCAACTATCACGTTGTGAATACACTCAAGTAGCCCTATGGTGGCATCCATGTGGCAAGGAATTGAGGCCCGAGGCCTTCTGCCAATAGCCGTGACTCACATAGATCCCACTATCTCCAAGCAACCTTCACAGGACTGTAACTCTGGCCAACATCTTGACTGCAACCTCATGAGAATTCCTCAGCTAGAAGTACCTAGCTAGCTGAATTGTTCCTAGATTTCAGAGATTGTGTGAGAGAATATGTTTATTGTTGTCTTAGGCCACTAAGTTTTGGGTAACTTGTTACATATCAATAAATAATGTAGCTGTCTTAGTCCACTGGGCTTCTATAACAAAATACCTTAAACTGGGTAATTTATAAACAACAGAAATTTATTGCCCACATTTCTGGTGGCTGGGAAGTCCAAGATCAAGATGCTGGCAGATTCAGTGTCTGATGAAGGCTCTTCACTTCATAGACGGCACCTTCTAGCTGTATGGGCAAATGGGGCAAACAAACTTGCTCAGGCCTCTTTTATAATCCCATTCATGTGGGTGATGCCCCTATAACCTAATCACTCCCAAAGGCCCCACCTTTTAATATTATCCCGTTAGGGATTAGGTTTCAACATATGAATTTCAGGGGGATACAGACACTCAGACCATAGCAGTAGTCTATATTGTGTTTCATTATAAATGTGTCCATTTTTCCAGAGTGCAATAGAACACACCATGGGTTCTCAGGATTGGCACTAATTATAATGGCACTAAGTCACAATCTTAGTATAATCGAAATGATTATATTAATGGGTGTTTATATTGCCCTATTTCACAGATGGAGACAGAAAACACCAGTTTTTAATAGCAGTAACCATTATAACAATAAATATTAAAATAACACTATTACAATAATACTAGAAGTAATCTAATTATGCTGATTTCACAGAGGGGAAAAACATTATCTCTAGACGTGAGGCTATTGTGTTAATATAATGAAAACAGCAACGTGAAGATGGCAGCTATTAGAAGGGGCACAGAATTTGTTAGCGTCAAAGTTGATATGTTATTCATGATATCTTAAAAATTAGAGATATATACCAAACAATTACAAGAACCTGGTATTAGTTATAAATTATAATTGTGTTAATTATACTTAAATTTCATAATAAAATCAATATATTAGAATTAAGGATGTTAATAAGTGTTATGATATGGTGTATGGTGTGGTACGGCATGAGAAGTGGGCAGTGTGGTGGGATGGGGTAGGGTAGTATATAATGTAAATAGTCACACTGGCACCAGTACCCTGATTAAAAGCTGTAGGTGGAGGGTTCAGGTCATCTTGGCATTAGAGCAAATGTCTGTGACTACCATGGCTTAAACCCAACTTTGGTCACGGGGTCAATAACTGCCACGTGCCTCACATTCATTATCTGAGTGCTTGAGGCCCAGAACCCTATTCCATGCCACATTCCTCTTCTACCCTGGATCATATATCCATTGCTGGCTGCTCTAGTGATAGGTACTGATTTAAAATGCTAGGGTAGATGCTGACAGAAATGGCCCCCTGCCTGTGGGTCTCCTATTATTGCTCCTCCTCACTACATGGCCTGCCCACTATGACCAGGAGGAGGCTGAGTAAGGGCACCTTGTGCACACTCTGGGACGAAGTAGGTAGGATGATCTGAGGAAGGAAGAGGCAGGGTGGGTGGGCAAAAAAGAGTTAGAGCTGGGATGTGCTGGAGCATGAGAAGGGGCATTAAATCTTGAGTTAGAGGACCTGTAACCAACACCTCCGCCCATAAACACACGTTTAGCTCACTCTGTATGAAGTATTTGGCCATCCTTAATGTTATTGCTATCATTTATTCATGCATTTAATAAGCTTATACTGTTTACTTTGTGCTGGTGAAATGTTGGTTGCCTTGGACACAGCACATACAAAAGACAAGGCTCCCGGCTTCATGTCCACTACGGAGGCAGGATGAGAAACCAAAAAATGATCATATGGTAGGTCTATCTACACTTGTTTGAGGAACCTCCATACTGCTGTCCGTAGTGGCTGTGCTAATTTACATTCCCACCAAAGTGTAGAAGAGTTCCCCTTTCCCCGAATCCTTGCCAACAGTTGTTATTCTGTCTTCTAAACAATGGCCAGTCTAACTGGGGTGAGATGATATCTCAATGTGGTTTTGATTTGCATTTCTCTGATGACTAATGATGTAGAGCATTTTTCTTGTACCCGTTGGCCTTTTGTATGTTTTCCTTTGAAAAATGTCTATTCATCTCCTTTGCCCACTTTTTAAATGGATTATTATATTTTTATGCTGTATACTTGTTTGAATTCTTTGTATATTGTGGATATTAATCCCTTGTCGGATGTGTAGTTTCTAAATATTTTTTCCCATTCTGTAGGTTGTCTTTCTGTTCTGTTGATTGTTTGCTCTGCAGAAGCTTTTTAGTTTGATATAATCCCATTTTTTTTGTTGTTGTTGTTGCTTGTCCTTTTGGTGTCTTATTCATAAAGTCTTTGCCCAGTCCTACTTCTTGGAGTGTTTCTCCTATGCTTTCCATTAGTAATTTTACAGTTTGGAGTCTTTTATTTCAGTCTTTAATCCCTTTTTTTCCCCCCTTTTTGTCTTTTTTCATGACCAGTAACGGGATCTCAACCCTCGGTGTCGTGCCCGTACCACGACTGGCAACAGGATCGCAACTCTCGGTGTCGCGCCCGCACTGTGCTCCACCAGTGAGCAGACCGGTCTCTATATGGGATCTGAACCCTCGGCCCTTTTTTCAATCACGTTGGAGCTGGGATTTTGGGAGCGCTGTCGCGCTCCCAAGCGCCGCACTCTACCGAGTGTGCCACTGGGCCGGCCCTTTAATCCCTTTTGAGTTGATTTTGTTATATGGTGAGAGGCGCAAGTCCAGTTTCCTTCTTCTGCATATGGATATCCAATTTTCCCAGCATCATTTATTGAAGAGGCAGTCTTTTCCCCAAGGTGTGTTCTTGTTGCCTTTGTCAAAGATCACTTGGCTGTAAGTACATGGGTTGGGACCCAGGTTTTCTATTGTGTTCCACTGATCCAAGTGTCTGTTTTTCTGCCAGTAGCATGCTGATTTGGTTACAATAGCTTTGTAATATAATTTGAAGTCAGGTAGTGTTATGCCTCCAGCTTTATAATTTTCTTGGCTAAGGATTGCTTTGGCTATTTAGGGTCTTATGTTGTTCCACATGAATGTTAGGATTGCTTCTTATATTTCTGTGAAGAATGTCATTGGTATTTTGATGGGGATTGGATTGAATCTGTAGATTGCTTTGGGTAGAATGGACATTTTCACAATGTTAATTCTTCCCATCCAAGCGAATGGTATGTCTTTCCATCTTTTTGTTTTCTCTTTCTTTCAGTAGTGTTTTCTAGTTCTCATTATAGACATCTTTCACCTTGGTTACATTGATTCCTAGGTATTTTACTTTTTTATGACTATTGTAGATGGGCTTCCTTTCTTGGTTTTATTTTCTTCTAGGTTGTTACTGGAGTATAAAACCACTACTGATTTTTGGGTGTTGATTTTGAATCCTACCACATTATTGAAATTGTTAATCAACTCTTAGAGTTTTTTGTTAGAATCTATAGGTTTTTCTATATATAAGATCATGTCATCTGCAAAGAAGAACAGTTGGACTTTGACCTTTCCAATATGGATGCCCTTTCTTTCTTTCTCTTGCCTGATGCTCTGGCTAGTACTTCCAATACTGTTAAATAGGAGTGGTGAGAGTGGGCATTGTTGTCTTGTTCCTATTCTTAAGGAAGCTTTTCCCCATTCAGGATGATATTGATAATTGGTTTGTAGTAAATGGCTTTTATTGTGCTGAGATAATTTCCTTTTATACCTAATTTGCTGAGTCTTTATCATGAAAGGATTTTGAATTTTGTGGAATGCTTTTTCTACATCTATTGAGATAATCATATGGCTTTTGTCCTTATGATCCAGCAATCCCGCTACTGGGTATTTATCTAAAGGAATGGAAATCATCACATTGAAGGGATACCTGCACTCTCATGTTCATTGCAGCTCTATTTACAGCAGCCAAAATATGGAACCAATCTAGGTGTCCATTGATGGACAACTGGGTAAGGAAAATGTGGTATACACACACAATGCTATATACTAGTCATAAAAAAGAATGAAATACTGCCATTTGCAGCAACATGGATGAGTCTGGAGAAAATTAAGTGAAATAAGGCAAAGAAAGAGAAATATTGCATGTTGTCACTCATAACTGGGTGCTAAGAAGGAAGGAAGGAAGGAAAGAAGAAAGAAAGAAGAGACTGTAACAATACATTAAACTTTCAGAAGGAGAGAACAAACCTAAGGATACTAGAGATGTGGCAGGGGAAGGAAGAGAGTTAGGGGAGTGATAGGTCAGGTGAAGGGCATAAAGAAAAATCACAATTTGTAATAATGGATATGCTAATAATAAATAATAAAAATGAAAAAAAAAAAGTAAAGCCCAAAAAAGAAATATTTAGTATCAGGTCAGATGGTGGTACTTGCAGCACAAAGACAGTAGAAAATAAGGCATAAGGAAGTGACCCCAAGTGCTATGATACTTCAGATACAAGGGCAGGGATAGAATGGGGGTAGTAGGGACTCTCCAAAGATGGGAGAGGGCAGCAAGCTTCATGGGCACTGGAGAAGCAGAATCAGAGAAATAGTTCGTGCAAGGAAGCAGAATCAGAGAAATAGTTGGTGCAAAGGCTCAAAGCCAGAGCAAGCTTCCCTAATGTTAAAATAGCAGAGTTGGGATTGCTGACAAATAACAACGTTGACCACTTACAACTACACGGTTTCTGGACCATACAATGCCTTTTATTAGTGTTATAACTTTACACTATGAACATTCAAATGCAAATCTGTGAACATAGAAATAATTAAAATGTTATGTAAAAGCTTGATTTATAAAACATAAATATTACATAATCCAATATACAATCATACAATAGATACTATACCCTACATAAAATGGAAACTATTTTATTGTGGCAAGGAATATACAATACTACAATGTGATATATAATATATAGTACATATACAATATTGCTATGCTATGTAATGATGTGCATATCTAAAATTATATAAATCTATAGTCTGGTATCTAATAATCTTTTATCAAATGTAAATTAGATTATCACATGGTAAAGCATAACAGTACTTTCGAGGTTCTTCCATTCTGTAGCCAGTGTCAATAAATCATTTCTTTCCAAGTAGTATTCCATTGTACATGTAATACAATTTGTTTAATCATTCACCCACTGATGTACATTTGGGTTGTTTCTAAATTTTTAGCAATTATACAGTTGCTATGAACATTTGAATACAGGTTTTCTGGCAACCTAATTTTTCATTTCTCTAGGATAAATACCTAGCAGTGGGAAAGCTGGGTTATATGATAAGTGTATGGTTAACTGTGTAAGGAGCTGCCAAACTTTTGTTAAGAGTGCACACAGCATTTTATGCTCATCTTGGCATAACAGCCAAATGACTGTGACCACCAGACATGAAAGTTTCCATCGCTCTGCATCCTTGCCAACTCTTGGTACTATGGTTTTCTTTTTTTTTTTTTTAGCCATTGCCAAATGTGTGTAGTGGTATCTCATTGTGGTTTTAGTTTGCATTTTTCTGATAATTAATGATTTGGGGCCTTATTATTTATCACCTTATTTTCTATTTGTATCTCATACAATCATATGGATGAATCTCAAATACATCACATTAAATGAAAGAAGTCAGATTCAAAAGGATATTTATACACAGAACGAGTATGACACCATTTATACAACACTGTGGAAAAGGCAAAACTATAGAGAAAGAAAACTGTCCAGTTATTACCAAGGGCTGGAAGTCGAGAAAGCAATTGACTAAAAAGGGATAGGAGGGAATTTCGGGGAGTGAGGGAACTGCTACCTGATTTGATTGTGGTACTGATTGCACGATTGTATGCATTTGTCAAAACTCTCACACTGTACACTGAAAATGGCGAATATTATTGTATGTAGATTGTACCTCAATAAATCTGGCTTTAAAAATATTTCAGATATGTTCACACAAAAACCTACACATGTCTATAGCAGCTTTACTCCTAACCGCCAAAACTTGAAAACAACCAAGGTGTTTTTCAGTAGACAAAACGGATAAACAGGAACATCCAGAAAACGAAATATTAAGCAGTACTAAAAATAAATGAGCTATCAAGCCATATAAAAATATGGAGGAAACTTAAATCCATATTCCTAAGTGAAAGAAGCCAATATCAAAAGGCTGCATTCCAACTATATGACATTATTAAGACAAAACCGTGGAGACAGTAGAAAGGTGGCAGGGAATGGGGCAGGGGAGGGGGCAGGAAAGGATGAAATAGGCAGAACACAGAGGATATTTTAGGGCAGTTAACTGCTCTGTATGATATTTTAATAGTTGATACATGTTATTACAAAAGTTGGCCATCCATATACACAGTTCTGCATCTGTGGATTCGATTAATTGTGTATAAAAATATTTGGGGGATAAAGCAAAAAAAAAAAAACAACTAAAAAGCAATACAGTAAAACAACTATTTACACAGCACTTACAGTGTACTAGGCATTATATGTAATCTAGAGATAATTTGAAGTACAAGGGAAAATGTTCATAGGCTATATGCAAAATGTGCTATTTTATGTAAGGGACTTGAGCATCTGGATTTTGGTATCTGTGGGGGCTCCTGGAACCAATACCCTAAGGTGCTGAGGGATGACTGTATTTGTCCCAACTCATAAAACAAACATCAAAGGTGAACCCTAAAGTAAACTATGGACTTTGGGTGAAAATAAGTGTCCATGTAGGCTTATCAATAGTAACAAATGTCCCAATCTGGTGGGGGATGTTGGTAATGGGTGAGGCTGTGCATATGTGAAGGTAGAGGATATATGGAAATCTCTGTACCTTCCTCCCACATATGCTATAAATCTAAAACTGCTCTAAAAAATAAAGTCATATATATGTATATATACAAGAGTGCTTCAAAAAGTTTGTGGAAAAATAGTTAAAAGATAATGCAAATCTTTGAGATGGAAAGGGGTGACATGAAGAGCTAATGATGGATCAGCAGTCACTTCTAAGATGGGGTAATGTCACTTTTTTAAATTTTTGCTTCCCCCCCCCAAATATTTTGCGCTGCCAAATTAGGGGCTGGAGGGTTAAAACAGGAGTCCCCAGCTCTGCTCTCTTGGCCATGTTCTGTCCCTTGGCCCTCATGCTCACCATGCCATGATGTCCTTCACAAAGGTGAGACCATCTCTGCACAT
>NW_007733479.1:82804-86355 GCF_000696425.1 Galeopterus variegatus
AAGTCATGTGATGAGCAATGGTCAACACTCCACAATGTGCATTTAGAAATGCCTGCTGTATCGCAGGCATGGATCTAAGCTTAGTGGTGAACAGAACAGGGGAAACATCACTATGTGGGAGTAATAGATAAAATAAGCAAAATATACAGGGCAACATGGCAGTAAGTGTTCAGGATAAAAATAAAGAAGGGATGGTGAGGGGCTAGGATTTTAAACTCAGCAGGCAGAAAAGCTTAGGGAAATCCTGTGAGGACGTGTTATTGGAGGAAAGATATGAGGGAGCAGGCCACAAAGATAAAATGAAAAACTGTACTCTTTGCAGAGGGCACTGCAAATGCAAAGGCCCTAAAGGCACAAAATTTATTATGAAAGTCAGATCATTAAGGAAGGGAAATGAGTTGGAAGAATGTGACAGCAGACGGGAGACTTAAGATCACTGAGTGACCTAAAAATTCTTACATCGGAAGCTCTCCTGAGGGCAGTGGGAGTTCGCAGGACACTATGCTGGGGGTCAGAAGACTGTGTGCTGAGGGCTTGTGAGGCTCAAAGACACTATTAGTGGCTATGAGAGAGGTCACAAGTAATGGTGAAAGATGACAATGGAGAGTCAACAGACACCCTGAAATTTCTGTCTCTATACATAAATCATTTTTTAAAAATTGTGGTATCCCTTTCTTAATAAAAATACTCAGTGGGGGACTGGACATGCACGACTGTGTTAGATTCAACAGAAGAATGAAAAACACCCACAGTTCTGTTAGACCATGTGTTCTGCAACCAACAACTCACAGAATTCAGGATTTGTCACTACTGTATACATGATGTTGTTTTACCATTCCATTTGTTGGCACTGTACCTAATCCACAGGAAACAGGATTATCATTTACATGACAACATAATCTTTTCTATGATGAATTTGGTAACAGTGTTCCATCATATTTTTCATAGAAGACTTCTATTAATGTATCAATTTGACTCAGTTCATGCTCAGGATAAATGCCCCAAAGATTAATGAAGCTGTTGACAATGTGGGAGTGGTCTCCTGACTCATTCAGTGCCTCCTCAGACGTCCTCTTTTGAAAAGGAATGTGTGACATTCTGATGTGGATGTTTCTACTTACAATAATATACATTTTTTCTGCAGCATGGATTCAATTATGTACAATCAGAAATGTCCTCAGCGATGTTTTTTCAGTTTCTCACGAGTATGAATTCTTTGATGCATGCTCAGCACTGATTTCTGAACAAAGCCTTTCCCACAGACTGCACACTTGTAGGGTTTGTCTCCAGTGTGTGTGGTCTGGTGTTTATTCAAATTGGACCTATCGGTGAAGGCCTTCCCACACTCAGCACACACATAAGGCTTCTCTCCTGTGTGAATTCGCTGATGTACCAGAAGCTGAGACTTGGAGGTAAAGGATTTCCCACAATCACTGCATTCATAAGGTTTCTCTCCAGTATGAATTCTATTATGTCTAATCAACTCTGACTTCTGCCTGAAAGTCTTCCCACATGCAGAACAAATGTAGGGCTTTTCCCCAGTATGAGTTTTCTGGTGGTTACTCAGATTTGACCTGGCACTAAAGGCTTTCCCACACTCAGCACACACATATGGCTTCTCTCCTGTGTGAACTGGCTGATGCACCAGAAGCTGAGACTTGGAGGTAAAGGATTTCCCACAGTCACTGCATTCATAAGGTTTCTCTCCAGTATGAATTCTATGATGTGTAATCAACTCTATCTTCTGTGTGAAAGTCTTCCCACACTCAGAACAAATGTAGGGCTTTTCCCCAGTATGAGTTTTCTGGTGGTTACTCAGAGTTGTCCTGCCACTAAAGGCTTTCCCACATTCAGCACACACATAGGGCTTCTCTCCTGTGTGAACTCCGTGATGCACCAGAAGCTGTGGCTTGGAGGAAAAGGATTTCCCACAGTAACTGCACTGATAAGGTCTCTCTCCAGTATGAATTCTCTGATGAGTAATAAAGTTTGACTTACACATGAAGGCTCTTCCGCACTCAGTACATACATAGGGTTTCTCTCCTGTATGAATTTTCTGATGCACAATGAGGATTGATTTCTGGTTGAAGGCTTTCCCACATTCACTGCATTCATAGAGTTTTTCTCCAGTATGAATTCTCCGATGCCTGAAGAGAGATGATACTTGGAAAAAGGATTTTCCACATTCATTGCATTTATAGGGCTTCTCTCTACTGTGGGTTTTCTCATGTATAATAAATTCTGGCTTCCGTACAAAAGCCTTCCCACATTCAGTACATACATAGAGTGTTCTTCCTGTACGAACTTTGGGATGTACCTTGCGCTGTGACTTCTGAGTGAAGATCTTCCCAACATCAGCACATTTGTAGGATTTCTCTCCTGTATGAATTTTCTGATGTTGAGAGGGAGCTTGTTTGTAACTGAGGATTTTTCCATATTGATTATGATCCCTTAATTTCTCTCCTGTTGGAGAACACTGATAGTCAGTATAGGAAGATATTTTATCATATTCAGTAATTTTTTAACATTGTTTGATGCATTATTTCTATTACGACTATGTAAATATAAATTATGCTTCAGACCATTTCCAAATGAGTCCCCTTGGTGGGGTCTTTTGGGGGAAGGAATAATGTTTGGGCTCACCTGAATTATTTCTCTAATATCCTTATATTCGTAATGCCACTGTCGCCAATATTTTCTTGATGAAAGCAACATCAGTTAAAGACTTATTTTCTCTTTTCTGATAGCTCTCTATCTGGTCACTAATCTGCAATTCTTATAGCATGAAATACAGCAAAACATCACTTTTTTCTTCACTTTCCTTCTCAATTTTTAAAGAAGCTTTTTAATAAATTCTGTACTATAAGAGCCAGCAGAGGCTATAGGGGAGGTTACATATTGGCTCATCTAGGTCAAATGCAGAGAAAAGGGTGAGGGTGAGTAATTTGATGAGGAAGGTGGTGATAGTGTTGATAGGAAACATTCTGGGATACTATTCAGCAGTTAGAAGAAATAAATCACGTGAACAGCTTACATCTGGACAGATGTGGAAAAAGGCAAAGAATGTGATATATAGCACAGCAACATTTATATCAACTAACGATACGTACCCCTAATTGACTTCAAATTTTACAGCATAAATGAATTTAAAAATATTTCCATCATATAAAATACGTGGCCTGTGGTGGGAAGGGAGATAGGCATGGTGAACAGAGAGAAAAGGGAATAAATCAAAAAATAAAATGAATTAGAGAATTCTCATCCAGACTCATGATGATAATGTGTCCTAAATTAAGGACTATGATTAAACTCCAACATCCTCAGGTTAAGTTTAGAAATAAAGCAATAACATAAAAAATCAACCGCCCAGGCAAAGAGACCCTAGTCATTATAGAGTCATTAAAACAACAGAAGGAAATGTCAGGAAGAATGATTAATAGTGTGCAAAAAATAACCACCACATTATTCATCTGCAGAAAATAATCTGTCAGGAAGGGTGATTAATACTCTGCAGATATTATCCTACAGAATAACCTACAGAAAATAATCAA
>NW_007733479.1:86467-88856 GCF_000696425.1 Galeopterus variegatus
GGAAGGGTGATTAATACTCTGCAGATATTATCCTACAGAATAACCTACAGAAAATAATCAAACATAGCAGAAAGTTATTCCCAAAGGTAAAGTGACAATGACTCCCAAGTCATCAGATGGATGAAAGGCATAGGGAATTGGGAAGAAGGGAAAAATCTCATGGCAGCACCTATGAAAACAATATCTGGCTGGAGATGAAGTTCTGAGACATCACACAGTCAGAGAGAAAGAAATAAAAGAGGACCAGTAGCAGTGGGAGTGTGTGAAACATAGAAATGTTGAAAGAAGGCAGACCCATCAATACCTGGATGTATAAAGAAAGAGTCTAGGATTATGGGGAAAGTAAGGCAAAAAGAAAAAAAAGAGAGAGAGAGAGAGAAGGAGCATAACCAAGAAAGAGATCTTTAATGAGGCAGTCTGGCACATGATCCAGAATCGAAAAAGCCAAGTAAGAAATAGAAATGATAAAGGTCATCCAGGTAGAAGGCACTTGGTTATCTGAGAGCCCGATGTCAAGGGTCCTCAAGCAATATGAAAAATTTAGATCTTTCCAGAAGAGTCATCTTAATAGCATTTGAAAGGTGCCTACCTTTCTCAACACAGCTGGGATTTACTCCTCTGCCTCCCACCTACCTGGATCACACTCACCTGGACATCTCTGATGTGGGCTCTCAGCCCGCAATGACCACGGCTCCTTTCCTTGTTCTAACATGAAAACCTCTGTTTTGGGAACTAGATACCCTATTCATGGGAAATGATAAAGGACAGGGTCCAATTAGTTATGTTTCAGAGCCCAATCAATAAAGTCTTATTGTTCAATGAGGGTTTGTTCTTCAGAAAAGTAACTCTGTCTCTGGGAACAGAGTAATTGATTCAGAGTGTCCAAAAGATATTAGGAATCTTGGACAAATCAAGGACAGAACCNCCCTCGAGAGTGACGTCAGCAAGATGGCCCACTCGAAGTCCCAGCACTCACTCCTCACCAAAAAGAGAGTCAAATCAGTGAATGAATAACTATACTTTTTTGTAGGAATGGGTAGCTGGGCAGTACAGAGATTGAACCCTGGACATTGGTGTTCTCAGCACCAGGCTCTAACCAGCTGAGCTAACCAGCCAGCCTAATAACTACATGTGATGAATATAAGTAAAGGAGAGCACTGGAGCACATCAAAGGAGTAGCAGAAATCTTGTTCAGCACAGAAACCCAGATGAGAAAATAGAGAACAGAAGGAAAATTTCACCTCTGCCACCTTATGCCCCAGTTGAAATCAGCTCAGAACCAGGAGGGATGCCTCCCTGTGGAGAAAAACCAAGGAAAAGGACCTATGTCCTCCGTAGCCCCCTCACTACCTGGGGTACATACAGTTCTCACCACTGGGAACTCCTACAGTCNTAGGGCTTCTCTCTACTGTGGGTTTTCTCATGTATAATAAATTCTGGCTTCCGTACAAAAGCCTTCCCACATTCAGTACATACATAGAGTGTTCTTCCTGTACGAACTTTGGGATGTACCTTGCGCTGTGACTTCTGAGTGAAGATCTTCCCAACATCAGCACATTTGTAGGATTTCTCTCCTGTATGAATTTTCTGATGTTGAGAGGGAGCTTGTTTGTAACTGAGGATTTTTCCATATTGATTATGATCCCATAATTTCTCTCCTGTTGGAGAACACTCATGGTCAGAATAGGAAGATATTTTATCATATTCAGTAATTTTTTAACATTGTTTGATGCATTATTTCTTTTATGACTATGTAAATATAAATTATGCTTCAGACCATTTCCAAATGAGTCCCCTTGGTGGGGTCTTTTGGGGGAAGGAATAATGTTTGGGCTCACCTGAATTATTTCTCTAATATCCTTATATTCGTAATGCCACTCTGTCGCCAATATTTTCTTGATGAAAGCAACATCAGTTAAAGACTTATTTTCTCTTTTCTGATAGCTCTCTATCTGGTCACTAATCTGCAATTCTTATAGCATGAAATACAGCAAAACATCACTTTTTTCTTCACTTTCCTTCTCAATTTTTAAAGAAGCTTTTTAATAAATTCCCTACTAGAAGATTTGAAACCCAAACTCCTCTTTTCAAAGCAGAAATAGGTGATTCTAGCTTAAGGAAGAGCCAGGAGAGGCTATAGGGGAGGTTACATATTGGCTCATCTAGGTCAAATGCAGAGAAAAGGGTGAGGGTGAGTAATTTGATGAGGAAGGTGGTGATAGTGTTGATAGGAAACATTCTGGGATACTATTAAGCAGTTAGAAGAAATAAATCACGTGAACAGCTTACATCTGGACAGATGTGGAAAAAGGCAAAGAATGTGATATATAGTACAGCAACATTTATATCAACTAACGATACGTACCCCTAATTGACTTCAAATTTTACA
>NW_007733479.1:90023-95152 GCF_000696425.1 Galeopterus variegatus
CAGAAGGAAAATTTCACCTCTGCCACCTTATGCCCCAGTTGAAATCAGCTCAGAACCAGGAGGGATGCCTCCCTGTGGAGAAAAACCAAGGAAAAGGACCTATGTCCTCCGTAGCCCCCTCACTACCTGGGGTACATACAGTTCTCACCACTGGGAACTCCTACAGTCGTCATAAGTGCTAAGCCAAGCTGAAGGAACTGCCTGGAGTCTATGCAGCTGCACTTCCTCCACAGAAGGACCCAATACTGTGCCCTGACTCCATTGCCTGGATGGCTACAGTGCTGTACCATCTCAGAACCAGCCACAGCACCTTTCCATCCCTGAGGCTTTGTCACTGCTGAACTGCCCGAACCAGGAGGCCCACCCTCACCAAACTAAGCTACTGCTTTACCCTAACCCATGCAGCCAAGCTGCTGCAGAACTGCTCGATCTATTGCTACTAGTTGCTGTTGTGCTCTTCCCCTCAGGACCTGAACTGAAGTCGAACACTACCTCCCAGGAAAATAGTGCCCTCGCTGCCCCGAGCAGTCATGCTCCCCAGGCCTGCACTAAAGCGTTGTGTCACCCCTCAGAGAATGGGTGCTTTGGCTGGGCTAAGTAGCTACACTTCCCAGGGCTGAGCTGATGTGATAATCCATGTCCCAGGGAAAGAGCATTGGCGGAGCTGAGATACCTCATCTGATAAGCCAAATAACTGTAGTACTCTGCCTCCCTGGAACTGGACTAGCTCCCTAGAGTCTGAGCTGCTGAGACATCAAATTCTCTGGAAATTGGATTCATCACTATGCTGCTCCCTGCCACCAGAGCCCAATCAACTGCAGTGCTATGCCACTCTGGAGTTCTTGCTGCCACTGGACCTGCTTCACAGAGTCTCTCATAAAACCATGTCTCACCATCCAGGGTCCAGAGTCATCACTGCCTTATCTCCTAGGGCCTGAGTAGCTACTGTGCCGTAGTGACTGATTCCCCAAATACACCTGTGCTCTGCTTCTGGGCTCACACCCAGAGCATCCCTCATTCCCTGGAGCAAGGGCAGAGCTTTGTTCTGCCCCCAGGGTCAGAGTAACATCTACAACTTGGCCTCTTAGGCCCAAGCTACTGGGGAGTGCCTCACAGTCACAACCCCATCTTTAAGGGCAGTCTACATACAACTTTGTCTCAGAGAGGGAACCTGAACCCCAAATCCCAGGATATTGGCTCCGTAACTGGTCTGAGCATGTGTGCCCTGGAAACCAGAACCAATATAGCTGCTTGTGGGCTGAGTCCTGACACCAAAGAGATATTGCCTCAACTAAGACTCCCCATTCTCGGGAAAATAAGAAGAGGAGGACTCCAAATGCCCTGGCCACCAAGGACCCTAACAATGTACACTGCCATCACCAATGCCACAAACTCCTATTGCCAAGGCCACTGAGGTACCCACACCCTTCACAACTGGCACACTAAGATCCACCAGCAGGTCAATGTCATAACCTATGAAAGCCAATCCATAATGTTCGGAAGAAATGATTGCTCCACCAAATGTGTAGACATCAAGGCAGGGACACCAGAAACATGAAAAAGCAAGGAAATACGACAACACCTAAGGAATACAATAATACTCCAGTAATTGACCCCAAAGAAATGGTGATCACTGAATTGCCTGAAAATAAATTCAAAATAATGATGTTTTAAAAAATGGAACAAGATACAACAGAATATGCAATTCAACAAAATCAGGAGCAAAATTCATAAATAGAACTAGGAATTCAGTAAAGAGACAGATATCAAAAAGAAAAAAAAGAAAAAAGGACCAAACAGAAATCTTAGAGTTGAAGAATTCAATGAATGAAAGGTAAATTGCAATAGAGAGCTTCAATAGCAGACTACATCAAGCAGAAGAAAGAATCTCTGAACTTGGATAGACCTTTTGAAGTTACCCACTCAGAGGAAAAAATTGTATAAAGAAGAGTGAAAGCCTACAGCATTTATGGAACACCATTATTCAAACAAACATTTATATTATAGGACTTCCAGAAAGACAGAGACAAACATGGGATGGAAGGCTTATTTAATAAAAGAATTGCTGAACACTTCCCAAGTCTTGTAAGATATATTGACATCCAGATCCAGAAAGCACAAAGGTTTCAAACGTATTCCAAGGAGGTCCTCCTGAGGTGTAGTATAATTAAACTGTCAAAAGACAAAGAGAAAATTTTACAACCAGCAAAAGAAAAGAATCAAGTCACATATAAGGGAATGCCCAATTAGACTATCAGCAATTTCTTAGTAAAAACTTTGCAGGCCAAAGACAATGGAATAATATATTCAAAGTGCTAAAACAAAAAACTGGCCGTCAAGAATACTATGCACAGCAAAGCTCTCCTTCCAGTAAGATGGAGAAATAAAGTCTTTCCCAGACAGGCAAAAGTTGAGGAAACCCATCATCATACCTGTCTTATAAGAAATGCTTAAGGGAGACCATCAAGTAGCAACAAAAGGATGCTATTTACTAACATAAAAACACATAAAAGTACAAAACTCACTGGTAAAGGCAAATATACAGTAAAATCCAAATTACTCCAGTACTGTATGATGTTCTGTAATTCATACACATCATTAATATAGAAGATTAAAAGTCAACACAGTCAAAAATAATAAGAGCCACAATAAGTTGTTAAGAAATACATAATACAAAAAGATTTAAATTGTGACAGCAAAAATATAAATAGTGGGGGGAGGGTAAAACTCTAGAGTTTTTGTATACAACTTATTAGTTAACAACAAGTTGTTATTGGTGTAAAATAGTCTATTATAATTATAAGATGATTTATAAAGCCTCATGATGAACCCAAAGAAAAAATTATAGCAGATATATAAACAATAAAGAGAAAAGAATCAAAATTAATCAGTAGAGAAAATCACCAAATCACAAAGATAAACAACAAGAGGAAGAAAAGACAAAAGACCTACAAAACAACCAGGAAACAATGAACAAAATGACAATAGTAAGTCCTTACCTGTCAGTAATTACTTTGAATATCAATGGATTAAATTCTCCAATCAAAGGGCATAAGGTAGCTGAATGGATTAAAAATACAGGCTCCAACTATATGCTGTCTACAAGAGACCCACTGTAGCCTGAAGGGCACACATAGGCTGAAAGTAGAAGGATCGAAGAAGATATTCTATGCAAATGGTAAGCAAAAGAGTGCAGGAGTGACCATACATACATCAGATAAAATACACTTCAAGTCAAAAAGTGTCACAAGAGACAAAGAAGGTCATTTATTTAAGGATAAAAGGCTCAGTTCAACATGAGGAAATAACAATTGTAAATATAAATGCACCCAACATCAGAGCACCTAAATATATAAAGCAAATATTACTGTATGTAAAGGGAGAAATAGATGGCAATACAATAATATTAGGGTACTTTGATACAGTTCTTTCCTCAATGGATAGATCAATCAGATAGAAAATTAATAAGGAAATAGTGAAATTCAACTATACTTTAGACAAAATGGACCCAACAAATATATATAGAACTTTCCATCCAACAACAGTAGAATACACATTCTTCTCTAGTGTATGTGGAACATTCTCCAGTATAGACCACATGGAAGGCCACAAAACAAGCTTTAACAAGTTAAAAAGTTCAAAATCACATCAAGAATTGTTTATAAGCACAATAGTATGAAAGTAGAATTCAACAACAGAAAGAATTTTGAAAAACTTACAAATATGTGGAAATTAAACAACATGCTCCTGAACAAACAGTGGATGAAGACAAAATCAAAAGGGAAATTAAACAATATGTTAAGACAAACAATAATAAAATACAGCCTGTGGGATATAGTAAAAGCAGTTGCAGGAAGAAAGTAATGGTAATATATATGTATATTAAAAAAGAAGAAAGAGCTCAAATAGCCTAATATGTGACAAGGAGCAAGAAACAGAAGAACAAACTAAACCCAAAGTTAGCGGAGGGAAGGAAATAATAAAGATGAGAACTAGATATAAATCAAACAGAAAACTGAAAAACCATAGAAAAACATAAATATGACTGAGTTGGGTTTTTGAAAAAATAAACAAAATTGATAAACCCTTAGCTAGACTAAGAAAAAAAGAGAGAACACTCAAATACACAAAAATCGGAAATGAAAGTGGAGACATTACAACAGACACCTCAGAAATAAAAAGGATCAAGACTGGCTGCTTGGTAGCTGTAACCAACCGTATTTGCTTACAGTATGGTGTTGTAACACTAAGGTCAAGGGTTTGGATCCATGTACCTGCCAGCCACAGGAAAAAAAAGTTGAAAAATTGTAAGTTGCACCATCATTAAGTTGGGGAGCAACTCTAGCTTACATATTCCAGGAGACAAAGGAACATTCCATTTTGACTAATGAGAAATAAAAAGGATCATAAGGGAATATAATGAACGATTATATGCCAACAGATTTGATAACTGAGATGAAATGGATAAATTCCTAGAAAAACATAAACTACTAAGGTTGAATCAGGAAGAAATAGAAAGCCTGAACAGACCAAAAAAATAAAAAGATTTAAGTAGTAATTAAAAATCTTCCAACAAACAAAAGCTGAAATCTACCTAACTTTGGAAAAAAAAAAAAAAAAAAAAAAAAAAATTAAAACCTCGTCATCATTTCAATTGATGCAGCAAAAGCATTTAACAAAGTTCAACATCCTTTCTTGATAAAAACTTCTAATCGTTTAGTTATAGAAGGAAGAACCCCCAACATAAAAAAGGCCACTAATGAAAACCTACAGCTGATATAATAACCAAAGGGGGAAACTGAAAGCTTTTCTTCTAAGATCCAATACAAGGCAAGGATGCCCACTCTCTCCACTTCTATTCAACATAGCACTGAAGTTCTGTCAAGAGCAATTGGACAATAAAAAGAAATAAAAGGTATCTGAATTGGAAAGGAAGAAGTAAAATTATCTCTATTTAAAGGTGACATAACCCTATAGGTAGAAAACTGCAAAGACTCCACACACAAAAAAGTTAGATCTAATAAACAAATTCAGTAAAAGCTACATGACATAAAATTCTACATACAAAAATCCATGTCATTTCTATAAACAAATAATGACCTAGCTGAGGGGCCGGCCCAGTGGTGCAC
>NW_007733479.1:96063-97163 GCF_000696425.1 Galeopterus variegatus
GCAGCAACGCAAAACAACAGCAATGTATAGATTCAATACAATTCCTATCAAAATCCTTATAGAATTTTTGAAGAAATAGAAAAAACAGTCCTAAAATTTGTATGTAACCACAAAAGGCCCTGAATAGTCAAAACAATTGTGAGGGACAAAAAAATAATAATCAGAGCATCACACTTTCTGATTTCAAATTATACTACAAAGGCATAGTAGTCAAAACAGTATGGTACTGAAATAAAAACAGACACATAGGCCAGTGGAACAGAATAGAGAGCCAAGAAGTAAATCCAAACATATATGGTCAACTAATTTTCAACAGGGGCACCAAAAAGACACAATGAAGAAATGATACTGTATTAGTCCATTTCTGTTGCTTTTAACAAAATACCTGAAACTGGGTAATTTACAAAGAAAAACAAAATTTGTTGTTTACAGTTTCTGAGGCTGGGAAGTCCAAAGTC
Organism: Galeopterus variegatus; assembly: GCF_000696425.1. Classification (NCBI taxonomy): domain Eukaryota; kingdom Metazoa; phylum Chordata; class Mammalia; order Dermoptera; family Cynocephalidae; genus Galeopterus; species Galeopterus variegatus. The sequence goes on from NW_007733479.1 coordinate 96,522, forward strand.
CATCTGGTGGTGGCGACAGTTACCTAGGGGTCTCACATTGTAAATTGATGGAGCAGAGAGAAAGACAGACTCTCCTATCTCTTCTTTTGAAGCTCTCAGAACCACAGCCCTGACCACCATTTTTAATCCATTCACTATGGCATGGTCCTACAATCTAGTCACCACTTCAAGGTTCCACCTTTCAATTACCATAATAGGATCTCCCACCTTCTTAACAGTCAAAGTGGGGACCAAATTTGTAATACATAAAACTTAAGGGACACAATTCAAGCTTCAGTGAGTTTTGGGGGGGCATAATTAAATCCACTGCAGATAGTCTCTTCAATAATGGTCTAAGAAAAGTGGATTTCCACACGATAAGATTAAAACCAGCCCCTAATCTTATACCACACACAAAAATAAACTCAAAATGAATAAAAATCTAAACATAAGACCTAAAACCATAAACTCCTAGAAGAAAACGTAGGGGAAAAACTCCTTGACATTGGCCTTGGCAGTGATTTCTTGGATATCACACCAAAAGTTGAGGCTACTAAAGCAAAAATAAGTAAATGGGCCTACATCAAAGTAAAAAGCTTCTGCACAGCAAAAAAAATAATAAACAAAATGAAAAGGCAACATACAGACTGAGAAAAAATACGT
>NW_007733479.1:97415-106520 GCF_000696425.1 Galeopterus variegatus
CAAAAATAAACTCAAAATGAATAAAAATCTAAACATAAGACCTAAAACCATAAACTCCTAGAAGAAAACGTAGGGGAAAAACTCCTTGACATTGGCCTTGGCAGTGATTTCTTGGATATCACACCAAAAGTTGAGGCTACTAAAGCAAAAATAAGTAAATGGGCCTACATCAAAGTAAAAAGCTTCTGCACAGCAAAAAAAATAATAAACAAAATGAAAAGGCAACATACAGACTGAGAAAAAATACGTCCAAACCATATATCAGATAAGGGGTTAATATCCAAAATTGATAAGTAACTTATGTAACTCAATAGCAAGGAAATATAACCAGATGGGCAAAGGACTCGAATAGACTTTTCTCTAAAGATGACATAAAAATGGCCAACAGGTACATGAAATGGTGCTCAATATCACTAATCATCAGGTAAATGCAAATCAAAACCACTGTGAGATACCACCTCATATGTGTTAGAAAAGCTATTATCAAAAAGACAAGAGATAACAAGTGTTGATGAGGATGTGGAGAAAAGGGAGCTCTTGCACACGGTTGATGGGAATGTAGATTGGTGAATCCATTATGGAAAACAAAATGGAGATTCCAAAAGAAATTAGAACTAGAACTACTATAGGACCCAGAAATCCTCCTTCTTGGTATGTACCCAAAGAAAATGAAATCTCCACCACATAAAGATATCGGCACTCCCATGTTCACGGCAGTACTATTCTCAATAGCCAAGAGGGAAACAACCTAGGTGTCCGTCAACAGACAGATGGATGAAGAAACTGTGGTATATGTATACAATGGAATATTATTCAGCCTGGAAAAAGTGGAAGATCCTGCCTTATGCCATAACATGGATGAACCTAGAGGACATTATGCTAATTGAAATAAGGCAGACACAGGAAGTAAAATATTCCATGATCTCACTTATATGTGGAATCTGAAGCAAACAAACAAACAAACAGAAGACCAAATATATATATACAGAGAATAAAACAGTGGTTACCAAGGTGGGGTTTGGGGAGACGAAATTGGAAGATTTAGGTAAAAGACACAAAGTAGCAAATATATAGGATGAACAAATTGAAAGCTCTAATGCACAACATGAGAACTATAGTTAATAATAGTGTATTGTATTCAGATGTTTTGCTAAAGGAATTTAGTTAGTTAGAGAGTGGTGCTGATAACACTAAGCAGATGGGTCACTAAGTGAGATGATGTATATTATGTTAACCTGTTCTACTATAATAACCATTTCACTATATATATATATTATAACATATATCATAACTATATATATAATATATATATTATAACATATATGTTATAACATCTTATAACATCATGTTATATACTCTAAAGATACACAATAAATTTATTTTAAAATATAAAAATAAAAAGCCATCCCCATTTCCCTAACACTTAACTATGAAATTTTTCAAACACAGAGAAAATTTAAAAGAATTGCAGTGAAAACCTGTATACCCACCACCTAGAATCTATTATTCACCTTTTACTCTACTTGTTTTATCACACATCTACACATCCTTTTATCCATCCATCGATCCATCTTATCTTTTCGTGCATTTCAAAGTAAATTGCAAATGTTGTTACACTTACCCCTAATGTAGTTCACAATGCAAATCATTAACTAGAGTATATTTGTTTACCTTTTTCAGTTAAAATTTGCAATCAGTTAAATGCACCAATCTTTATACTTTTGACAAATGTATACATCTGTGTAATCCAGGAACTTTTAAAAAATGATATTTAATATAGGGTACATATTAAATATCTAGTTTTACATATTTTGCAGAAAAAAGAAATTGAATGAAGAATTTCTGCTATTTGTTCTGTACTACAGACACTCTTTCAGTCTTCCAGCAACTTGGATGAATGATCTGCGATATAGTTTGTGTGCTATTTAGGTCTAGTCATTATGCTAATCGGGGGTACACAGAAATGAGTTATTTATGTTTCTAATCTCTAGCAACTTAAAAGACTTGGAAAATAAGATCAAAGTTTGAAAAAAATAAGACGCATAAAACTATTGAAAAGTACGTCTCTATGTTGGACACACTGAGGGCCCAAAAGAAGAAAAAGAACATTCTACGTGAAGCAAGAAGTTTACATTCCGAAGAGTTGAGAAATTTAACTTGGAAAATATGAGGTGTAATACAGAATAGGGGGTAAGGGGGCCAATCCCCAGAAAAGACAAGAGCAAAGGTTTAGAGAGAGGAGAATTCACAAGGAGTGTGGAACAACAAACACCTAAATAAAAGGCAAAGAAGTCTGCATGATAATCAACTTGAAAACACTCAGTGACATGTTCTGAAAGCGTTCAGGAGTCAGGATTCATAAAAAGCTATATAGGTGCCCAATATTTATCTAGCTTTATTTTGTATTCTCGGATAGAATAAATCACATAGAATATTTTCTCTAACTACAGGTTTATTCATTGTTTCAGGTAACTTAAAGGTTTATCAACTACTGTATGTGAAGGAGATCTTATACTGGGAAATGACACAGATGGAATTGTAGAAGAGATGGTTATGTCATTAATTGGGACAGTATATATGGCAAAGGATGTTGGAGGCAGAGGGTGGCAGAAGGGAGATAAGAGTGAAGTTTTGTACATGTAAAATTCAAGTTTTCTATAAAACAACCAGTTAAAGATATCCATCAGAACATTAAACATGTTAATCAGGAGTTCAATTAGGGATTGGATTAAAAATGTATAATTTGATAATCATCAATCTATAACAGTAGCTGAAGCCATCGAAGTGGGATGTGACAATTCACTGAGGCTATGCGAAAGGGGAGAAGGGAGAACACCAACAGAATTCTAGGGACAAGCACCACTTAAGAAACAGGGAAAGAAAAATAATTCATTAATGGAAATTGTTTTTAAATTGTCAGATTCTTTTTATTAGCATTAAGAGAAAACAATACAATGAAGGCACGGAGATATTCCAGATGTCTTAAAAACAAGAGTCATGAAGACCAGCTTTTAACTTCTCTCATAAGACAAAACAACAAAAAAAACCCCAAAAGCATAATTTCCAAAAGAAAGTGGAAATAAGAAAAAACATCTTATTTGTAATGTAATAAGAAATGGAGCCATCCACATATTCTACACTTTGAGCACTTTCTTACACAAATAATGCAAATAGGATGAAACAGAAAGAAATCACCAAGACCTGAATCATAAGTACTGTTTCTGAGACATGAGGCAAACATTAATTAAACACTTTATGGTACCAATCACTACTCTGAGCAACTTACATACAACTCAATTTTCCAAAAACGACCAACTAAAGATTTAGCCTTATTTGTAGGTGATAAAACTGAGGCACTGACAGTTTAAGTAACTGTCACTTGCTCATGATCACACAGAAAGTGGTGGAGCCAGGATTGAAATCTACATGTTTTTACCTCCAACGTCTGTGCTTTTAACGTCTATATTATCACAAGTAACTACCTTAGACACACAGACAAAAGAATAGTTTGTTATTTGTTTTCTCCGCAGGATGTGAAGAATGAGGGAAGTAAAAAGAGGGGAATGAGGCAGCAAAGAAAGAACTATTTAACGTTTCAGTATAAATATTAACTGATGGGGAAAGGTTCTAGAAGCCATAGGAAAGATGGGATTAAGAACAGAGAAGACAGGCCGGCCGAGCGGCGCACTCGGTAGAGTGCGGCGCTTGGGAGCGTGGTGGCGCTCCCGCCAAGGGTTCGGATCCCATATAGAGACCGGTCCGCTCACTGTTTGAGCGCGGTGCGGGCACGAGACTGAGGGTTCCGATCCCGTTGCCGGTTGCGGTATGGGCGCAACACCAAGGGTTGCGATCCCGTTACCGGTCCCAAAAAAGACAAAAAGGAAAAAAAGAACAGAGAGGACATTATTCTTAAGAAGAGGAACACCTCATTTTTGGAGACCAGAGTAAAGAAGGTATGGAAAGAGCTATGGACCACAACTTCAAAACTTTGCCAAAGCATTTCACTCTGTGCCCATGAAAATCTCTTATTTTCCTCTTAGAAACCAATGGGTTCTTTTATGAAAGACAGAGTAAACTATGTAATGAGTTTTGTTAATTTTAATTATGTCCTAATTTGCTTTTCCTGTGAAGGTCAGATTCAAATTTCAAGCCCAATTGTAAACGACCATACTCATATTTCTGCATGTTCTAATTGCAATTTTCTCCTAGTCTTAATTTTTTAAAACATTTTTCCTGACTGACTTTTGTCTACTTAAGAGTTTTCCATCTTCCTATCAAGATTATTATGAGCTACTTCATCTCCGTTGCAGAATAAGAGAGTAAAATAAGCATATCATTTAAAACTCACATGGGACTTGGTCATTTCTTCTTCTTCCTGGGAGACAGTACAATCCTGAGGTGGCCAACCTGGGGGATGGACAAAAAAATGAACCATGAAAAAAGTCTTGCCCAGGAGCTCTATACAAGTTTGGCCAGAAATTTCCCGGTAGAAAAGATCAATTACCTTGTAGGGGAAAATTTTTTAAATCTATCAAAAAGCCAAGAATAACCACACTGTTTGGAGGCACCAATATGTGCAAGCATGACTGACAAAATCCTATGGAGCTTCAGTGTGGATTTTGAAAAAGACTTTTAAATTAAAAGCATAATTCACAAGGTATTTTTAAAGATCACTCCATACTTTTGTTTTTCTTTCTATCCATCTGTCCATCCAACCATCTATCCTCAAACTTACAGAAAAGTTGCAAGTATAATACAAGGAACTTTTTTTTCCTGAACCAGTTGAGAGTAAATTGCTGACCTGATGCCACATGACACCTGACTACTGTGTATTTCCTACAAACAGGACATGGGTACTATACAATTACCACATACAATTACCAAACTCAAGAAATTAACATTAAGATATTAGCACAATCTATATCAGATCCCACTCAAGTTTCACAAAGTGTGCTAATATTGTCTTTTGTATTAAGGATCCAGTTCAGAATCACACATCGCCTTTAGATGTCATGTCTCTTTAATCTCCTTTAATCTGAAGTTTCTTGGTCTTACGCTCATTTTTAAAACCTTGAGACTTTTGACAATGATAAGCCAGTCTTTGAAGACTGTCCCTCCCATTTGGTTTTCTCTGATGTTTCTTCATGATCAGATTATGCATTTGGGAAGGAATGCCACAGAGGGGATGCTGCATTCTTCTCAGGGCCTGTCAGGGGCACATGATAAAAACCTGCCCCATTTCTGGTAATATTCTTTTTGATCAATTAATTCGGTGTACCTGCCAGGCCTCTCCACTGTAAAACTACTCTTCTTTCTTTTGTAATTAATAAGAATTTTATGGGAAAGTAGTTGGAGGCTACGTAAATATCCCATTCTTCACCAAACTTTCAGTTTATTAATTTATACCAATACGGATTTATGATTTCCTATTTCATTCAAAGGCTTGTAATCTACTACTACTATTATTTATTTTAATGGTCAGTTTGTCCCAGACTTGGCAAGTGGGTGCCCCTTCTATCTGGCATCTGCAGCCTTTAACAGGGCCCCATCATTCTTTGAGCATGCCTACTTTCATGTACATGTTCCAGGCTCGTCTTGTATTTGCCATGCCCAACACTGGAATCAATCATTTCTTCAAAGAGCCCTGGTTCTTATTATAGGAGGAAATGGTATTTAGAGGACAAAATCTGAGTGTTAGTGTGCTCATCAATACAGAGGTGTGACTTCTCCCAGGACCTCAGTGGAAAAAACTAAACACACACATATAAACACATACGTATAAACACAAACGTATGTTGCATACACACATTTACATCTATACTTATTTTGATATCTTGTACATATAATGAAAGTATGGGTTCATATGAATACCTCCAATTCTAATCTAAAACCACTGAGTTCATTCCAGTTTTGTCTCTTTTCATATGTGTAACTCCCTTCTCTGACAGAAGCGTTAGCTCCACTATCCTTAAATGTAAATACATGTACATTTCACTGGCATGTATGCCTCCCTTGCTCAGCCCTACATAATGGCTTTAGGATTAAATTGTTAGAAAGAGAAGGGAAACTGAGGAATCTTTCCCAGCTGAGTCACACAGATGCTTTGTGAGAAGGACTTGACTGTCTTGCTGGCTTTAAAGATGGAGGAAGGGGGCCATGAACCAAGGAATGCAGCAGCCTCTAAAATTGGGAATTGCCCTCATAGCCAGCAGAAAAATGGAGATTCCACTCTTCCAGATGAAAAAAACTGAACTCTGTTTATTACCCAAATGAGCAGGAAATGGATTCTCCTTAGAGCCTTCAGAAAATAATTCAGCACTGCGGACACTTTGGTTTTCCTCTGGTGATGCCTGTACTGGACTTCTGACCTACAAAACTGTAAGATAATAAATTTGCGTTATTTTAGTCACTACGTTTGTAGTAATTTGTTATAGGAGCAAGAGTAAACTAACATAAAGTTCATTTAACTTTCAATAGTGGGTGCCAAAGACACCCACGATTGAAAATGCCATTGTAGTTTCAATAAGTGGTAATGGAACAACTTGATATTCATAAAGAAAGAAATGAACTTGAACCTGTACCTCACAGCATGAGTAAAAGCTAATTAAAGATAAATCTTAAAACTAATACAAAAAGCCACAAGTATAAAACTTCCTGAAAAAAATATAGGTAAATAACTAAATATATATTTCTAACCTGGCAGTGGACAAAAGTTTCTTAGGTCACAGAAAGCAATAAGTGCACAAGAAAAAAACTGATAAATTAAACTTGATCAGAATAAAACCTCTTACCCATCAAAGGATACTCTTAGCAATATGACTAGGCAACACAAAGGCTAGGAAAAATATTCACAAAGAATTTATTTGACAAAGGACTAATACCTAGGATATTATCAAGAACTTGGATAACTCAACAATAAACAGATGAAAACCCAATTAAAAATGGGCAGAAAATTTGAGCAGAAACTTCACAAAGAAGAAGTCCAGATGGCCAATAAGCATATTAAAAAGTCATCAACATCAGTAGTCATTAGGGAAATACAAATTAAAACTACTATGCACCACTACAGAACACCAATACATACCCAGAATGACAGCATCAAACATTGGTGAAGATGTAGGAAAACTGAAACTCTTGTGCATTATTGTTGCAAGTGTAAAATAGTACAACCTCTTTGGATAAGGCCTGGCAGCTTCTTATAAAACTATGTCCAAACAATTCCACTTTAGGTGTTTATCCAAAAGAAATGAAAATATTCGCTCATAAAAAGACATATCCAAGAATGTTTATAGCATCATTATTCATACCCCAAAACCTGGAAGTAGCCCTACAGTTCATCAAGAGAATGAATAAAGAAACTGTAATAAAGTCATACAATGGAATATAACTCAGCAATAAGAACTGTTGAGTTACACTACAAATATATATCCACATACACGTTACAAAATGGATGAATTTTTAACACATTACGCTGAGTGAAAGAAGCCTTGCACAAAAGGACACATATTCTATAATCCCATTTACACGAAGTTCTAGAAGAGATGAAATTAATCTATGATGGAAAATATCAGGACAGCAGTTGCTTCTGGATATGTGCGTGGGAACTAACTGGAAAGGAGCATAAGTGAACTTTCTTGGGTAATGGTATTTTTCTTACTTTCATAGGATTTTGGTTTGTACTAGTGTATGAATCTGTCACAATTCTTCAAATGGTAAATTTAAGCCAAAAGAATTTCAAAGAACTTTGTTTTATAAAGACCATCTTCACTGTCCACAAGAGCACTCACGTTAGATGTGAGTCATCAAAGGATAATTAGGAAAAAACCTGCATGATTAAGAAATATAATTCTAAATTATTTATGGGTAAAATAAATTACAGTAGAAATTTAAAAGAAGTATTTAAAACTGAATGATGGGACTATATTATATCAAAATTTGTGGGATGTAGCCAAAGTAGTACCCAGAGGAAAAGTTATAACCTTACGAGTTTATATTAGAAGTGTAAAAATTAATTATTCAATTATCCATCTTAAAATGTGAGAAAACAATGGCAGAATAAACCCAAAGAATGTAAAAGCAAGGAAATAATAAAGACCGAAAAATAAAAGAAATAGGAAAAGAACTATGTAATGGAGATGATTAATAAGGTCTCAAATTGGTATTTGTGTTATCATAAACCAAAAATTGCTATAAAACTATGTTAAGAGTATGGAAATAGTACAGGGAATAATAAACTGACCAAGAGAATTGAAAAAAGAACTCCCAACAGTCCCTTACACATATGATAATCAAATGTATGACTGCAGATAAGTGGGAAAAAGATGGCCTATTTGAATTCTGGGACAACTGGTGTACACACACACACAACACAGAAGTTGTCTCTCTCCTTCACCTTACATATAGAGATCAATTCCAAGGAATCTTACAACCAAAAAAAAAAAAATTGTGAAAGGCAAAACTATAAACTTTTAGGAAGATAATATGGGTTTAGGAGACTAAATTTATGACCTTGGGATAGAGAAAGATTTCTTAAACAAAATAAAAAAAAAAGTACAAGCCATAAAGAAAATAAATCTGACATTTAAAGAGAGATCTTTTATTCGTTAAAAGATCCCTAGAAAATACAAGGATAAACTGTAAACTGGGATAAGATATTTTGATCACCTAAACTTGGTACAGGATAAACATCTAAAATATTTTTATAAAGTTCTATAGTATAAAAAAAAAAAAAATGAGCAAAGGCCTGTAGTAGTCATTTCACAGAAGAGAAATGGCCAATGTTTTCTAAAAAACTCAACCTTATCACAACATGCAATTTGTGACTTGGTAATAACTTTTACATTCTGTTAAAGTCAGGTCAGTACGGCCTTCAACATTCTTGCTAGACTAAACATAACTTTTCCTTTCTGTAATTTAGTACCTAATACACAGTCCTGTATATTATAATAACTTTACAAATGTCCTCATTTTTGACTTAAGTCTTCATTTTTATTGATGTGATACAATAAGAACATACCACCTCCCATGGTATTAGTGCCAAATCTATTCAAACTTAACCTAATCATGACAGAACATTCAAACAAATACAGAATTTTAGACATTCTA
>NW_007733479.1:109950-110325 GCF_000696425.1 Galeopterus variegatus
GTATTGGAAACTGAATCTTCTTGTAATACTGTTAAGAGGGTGGGAAATCCAATTATGATGTTTGAGAGGTGGGACCTGTTAAGTGGTGATTAGACTGTGAGGACTGTGCCCTAGTGAATGGGTTGATCCATTCATGGAGTAATGGTTTAATGTGTAGTGATGGCCGTGGTTCTTACAGCTTCGTAAGGAGAGCTAGTGAGCAGATTAGCACTCTTGCTCAGCCCATTCTCACCATCTGACACCTGGGGTTGCTGTGGAGCGTCATCAGCAAAACAAAGGCTCTCACCAGATGTGTTCCCTGGACTTTGGGCTTGCCAGCCTCCAAAACTGTAAGAAATAAATTTTATTTCTTTATAAATTACCCAGTTTCAGGTA
>NW_007733480.1:0-2597 GCF_000696425.1 Galeopterus variegatus
CTCTGCCTGTGGTTTGTGGTAGTTTGTTTTTATCTAGGAAGTAGTCTTTCAATCCATCCAAAGAACTTACTTGCACATTTCATCTGTAACACTTAGGATGGTTTCAGCTTCAAGTAACAGAAAACCCCATCTCAAATTGACTCAACAATAAGGATATTTATTATCTCCTATAACAAGAAATCCAGAAGTAGGGCAGCACCAGGGCTGATTGATTTACTGACTCAACATCAACATCGCAGACACAGGTTCATGCTATGTCTTTACTCTGCCGTCATCAGTGTGTTGGCTTTGTCCTAAGGCTAGATCCCCTGATGGTTATAAGATGGTCACTCCAGTTTCAGTTAACACAGCCAGATGCAACAACATCCAATGAAAACAGTGAAAGGTGGCATATTTCCCTATATGTCTCTTTTTTAGAGCAAGAAAACCTTTCCCAGAAGTTCCTTCTGCAGACCTTTCCTCAGGTCTCACTGGCCAGAACCAGGTCACATACCCACTCCTAATCTCTCACAGTCCAGTTAAGAGGATCCTATTCCTCCTGCCCATGATAGGTTTCATAGTGTACCTCTGAGATGGCAGTAGGGTCACCTTCCCTAATGGGTGAACACCCATACAGGCTTCTGTAAAGAAGGAGGAAAGGGAGGAATGGATGTTGAATAGTCAACCAACAATATCTACTCCCTGTTCCTTATGAGGTACGCTACATATTCCATTGTAAATAAAATACTTCATTAAAACTGCCACATAGAATTTTTTTTTTACTTTCTGCTGTGTGACATTTATTGTCAGTGTATCGGCTTCTTCATTTGCACAAAGAGGAGGCAAGATGGAAGCAAGATCCCTTCCAGCTCTAGGAGTTCTGTTTCAATTTCACCTTTTCATTTTCTAAAAAGAAAGTTGAAAAGTTAAACCTACAAGATATGGTCCAGAAATGATGATGGGTTTCAACTAACAAGTGATAGGCATGGCTGACACCCTTTCTCCCTTAAAAAAAAAATAAATAAATAAGACATAAACATTAGATTGAAAGAAATAAATAGACTGGAACTGGTAATGCCCGTTTTTAATGCCATTAAGTTTTAACATTAAAACTAGAAAGATTAAGTGTTCTATCTTCCTCACTCATCCATTAACACCTCCTAACTTCTAGCCCTCATGCTACAGAGATTGATCAGAAGTTCCTTTTCACAACTCACTCTCTTTAGTTTGGTGTCCTCCTGGAGCTTATACATGACTCTGGAACTGTAGGATAGCTCTTTTAACTCTGCTTCGGCTACCGATTATGACTACCTTAAATCACTTCTATGTCTGCTTCCTTTCATGGCCTGCTTCTGAAGTAATGCTCCATTCATTTCATCACATGCAGCCATTTTCTTTGTGGGGAACCACAGGAAACCAAACAAAGATAATGCATATCTTTCATCCAATATGAACGAAATTGCTTTATTATTTTCAGCTTATGCCTATCATCAGCTGTCTCTGGGAAAACTGTTGGCTTGGTCTGTGAGCAGTCCTGTTCTTATTTAACAAAGGAGTATGACTTGTAACAAATACACAACGTAAAAAAGTCAAAGACACCTTGTCTGTTACAGGGAACATTTAGAATAATAAATGTATGCGGAAACTTGGGAAAGTGATTTAAACTGGTTTGGTCACACCTCCATTTCACTGAAGTCTTTCCAGCTCAGATTTGTCATTCTGACGAGGAGGCCTAGAGTACAGTCCAGAGAGTGGAAATAACACTAATGTCTCAGTCAGCAGCTACTGTGTGCCTGCGTTCATCATGCTAGTTCCAAGAGCCTGAGAGAATTAACTTTATTTTCTGATTCAGCCCATCTGCTGTGAAAGGTACGGCCCTGTTTTGAAATGTACAAAGGAAAGACAGTGCCAAGAGTGCCCAGGGTGTAAGGAGAGCAGATGGGCTTAGTGAACAGCTGGATGACCTTGAATAGGCTTATCACCTGTCTGTGCCTCTTAGAACTCTTACTGAAGAAAAATTCTCACTCCGCACAGCGTTGTTGCAAAAATCTAATGAAAACATGAATAAGAAGATATTTTCACAAATGCGAAGTGGTGTTATCATTCTTAAATACGGAATTTCCTCTGCAGCACTTTTTTTTGGCCACGTGACTACTGCACACCTGGTGCCAGACTGTAATGCTACTTCACCTCCATTCACCCTTTGTCTATTTCGGACACTAGCCATGCTGTATCCATCCCTTTGGTTCCTTTTCCTCCACTTCATCTCTAAATGCAAATCCCACCCTAACGTGAAATACTGCATTACAGCAATTTACAAAACTCAACATACCCTAAACTGTCAACGTAAGTGCCATTAGCAAAGGTTACATTCAAAGTATGCAGCAGGGGTTCAAAAAGGAGAGAGAGACCACGTCTAATCAGAAAGAGCTTCTAGAAGGTAACCCTACTATGCCACGTATTTTCATGATTTTGGTCTTTGTCCTATGTCACTTTCCTGCTTCAGAAACAAGACAGTATATTCTCTGTCTTTGCAGCTCCCGAGCTTAGCCGGTTCACTTCTTCTCTGAATAGGATGAAGTGAACCGGATGAAGTGAACCGGTTAAATGACTGACAA
>NW_007733480.1:4048-13035 GCF_000696425.1 Galeopterus variegatus
GGCTCCGCAGCCTCTGCAGCCCGCCGGGCGCCGCAGTGAGGGCGCGGTCTTCCCTCCTCCCGGGCTGCGGGGCTGGGCTTTGTTCCCCACTTTTTCCTCTGCTGTGCACGTTTGATAAGCTCCTGAAGTCTTAGGCGTCTCGGGGCCTTGTTAAAGCAGGCGACGGGGAACGGGGGACTCCGCCGGTGTCTTTTCCTAGGGTCCCTGGAGCTGTCACTGTCAGGGCGTTTCAGCCTTCCAGAAAGCCGCGTTTAGAAAGCGGCCTGATGCAGGTCCTCGACCCTTTTTTTTCTCTTTTTCCTGGTGAAAGTAATGTTAGAATGTGCTCCCTTGAGGCTTCCTAAATGTTCCCTGTTGACCTGAAGAAATGAAGGTTGATTTTTTTTAAACATAAAGATAATAAAAGGGAATTTTTATTTAAAGCATTGAAAGGTGGGAAGGTGATGTCATGATGCGTATTAGCAATGAGGGAGGCCGTGAATGCTGTGACTTCGTCTGTGCCCATTAAACATCTGAATCACGAGGCAGTTGGGAAGGGAATGAAAAGGACATCGGAGAATGTATTTTAAAAATCTGATTTCTATCCTAGCTCCAACCTTAAGGAGCTGAGAGACCCTGGGCAAGTGCTTTCATTTTTCTTAGCCTCTTTCCTCATGTAAAATGGGGCATTTGGGCCAAATGGTTTCTAAACCTCTGTTCTTCCAAGATTCTCATATCAGGCAACTGAAGAGACGAGGGTGCTTCTATTTAATACCGTTACAAAAAGCTTGATTGTGACAGACAAGCTTCTTTGCCCTAGCGAAGAGGAATGATTGTTCAGGGCTTAGGCAATCTGATTTTTTTTTAAATTAAACTGATGTCCTCTAACCCAATAAATATGCATTAAAACTGTTTTAATTTTTGTAAATTGCTGTAAATTAGTAGGTGACAATGTAATGGTTTTTTGCTTTTAATTTGCTGAAAGTAAAGTGATGGGATCAGCAGATAAAGGGCTAGCGTGGCTCTCTAGGGCTGGGCCTGAGCTGGCAAATGTGGTCAGTAGGGAGGTGGGTAGAAAGCCCCAGCAAGAAATAACCAGGGAGGGTAAGCACTGAGAGAGGATGTTACTGGTGAGTTGTTGTTTGGAAAATAAATACACAATAGAAAGAATGAGAACCAGAAAATCAGCACAAACCCTGACATAACACTTGATTCAGGTAATCACTCATCAATTGGTAAAAAAACTTTGGATAAAAATTGTTGGGGTTTTCACATTATTTCAAAGTATCTCACCACAGATTACTTAGGGAAAATACGTCTGTACAATGAAGAGACTAGGCATAATCAAGTGATTAAGTTTAGCAGCACCTATTATGAGTCTCCTGTTATGATGCAGTAAGAAGGCCATCACCACCTACGTAGTATTCCTGCCAAAAAGACTTGGGCAGCGGGCTGGGGCAACTATTGTAGATTAAAATACTCCAGTGATATAACAATAAATTTTGATGTGTGAACTTTGAATCCTAAATGGGATAGCCACCTTTCCTCCCTAAGTCATTTTGAGTTCTTTGGCCTTGGTACTGTGTTTCAGCACAGCCTTCCTCAAAGCTGTGATTTAGTGCTATTTCTGCATTTATGTTTTGTCCTGTTTTGGCATCAAGGCTGCTCCATTCATTATCTCTTTCATGTGTGTCACCAGTATTCCTGTATTCCCCTAGTGACAACTGGATGGGGTGGTAATGAGAAGGTCAGCTCTAGGACTGTGGGTGGCAGAAGCTTATGACACAGGACACAAGGCCAGCCGTGCCAAGCCTGGACAAGAGGAGGAAGGAGCAAAGCTGGAAAGAACCAGGAGGCCCATCATCAGAGCGGTTGGAAGGGTCTAGAATCCAGTGAGCTGGGCTGCTATTCAATCAATATGTGTGGGGACAGCCATCCCCATTGTTTATAGACAGCTATTCTGATTGGGCAGTGGCCATTCCATACCAGTTCTTCAATGTTTTGCATATTGTCTTGGTAAGCAGTCATGAGGCAAGGTGCACAAAGCACCCCGTAGGTCATAACAAAGAGTAGGTCAAAACCTAGCTTGTATACAGATGCCCAAGAAAGACAAGGTCAAAGACCACATAAGCAGGCAGAAGCTAGGAGAGCACATGAGTGAAAGGACAGAGAGCAGGAAATCCATGGAGTGAGGAAGTTAGAAGCCCATAAGTTCTGAAAGGCAAGATGAGGAGACATGGTTAGAGCTGACAGGCAGTTAAAAACCAGAAAGGCAGAGATACCCAAGTAGAAGACAAGGAGGTCAAGAAACAGGAATTCTTTGGAAAACAGAAAATAGGGCCAGACAGGGGAACAAGGCAGCAGCGGGAAATAGGACCCACCAAGAGAATTAGAAACCCGGTGGCAGTCTGGGCAGACAGTAAGACTTCCATGTGAAAGAGCTTCTGCCCCAGCCAGGAAGCTTCTTGGCTGTTCCCTGCCCAGGTGAAAACCTGTCTCATAGTTTGGCCAGCCTACACCGTGGTGGCTTGCTACTACTGGCAGCAACGACCTGGGGCTCTTACAAGATGCTGCCTCTCCATATGCAAGGAAAACAGAAGGAAAGATACCCCAAAAAGAAGATTATTCTCAGACTAAGGACAAAAGAGAAATAGCTTTGAATGAAGGCTTGCATGGGCTAAGCACTGTGCCTAGTCTGTACATTATCGCCTTAAACATTACCTCCACCTTCTAAGTACTGGGGCTTTTTTGCCTGTTTTACAGAGGAAGGAACAGAGGCTTGGAGAAGTTGTCACTTGCACACAGGCCTGCACCATCAAGACCCTGGACCATTTGACCCCAAGACATGTATTTTTAGTCTTCTGTGCTCTGCTAAACCTGGAAGGGAGCAATCATTAGTAGGCACATTGTTATAAAAGGGGGCTATTTTCAAGCACGATTTAAGCTCTGGCAATTTTTATGTTGTAAGATTGAGAAATAGTCTCGGATACAAGCTCTTCATTCTGTTCCTCATTCCCCTTATAGCTTGCTCCTTCCCATTGCCTTGCCATAGTTTTGCCTGAAATTCTTCTTTATCCCACTTCATTCTCTGTCCTTTATCCTCTGCAAGTATTTCCCAGAATATGCAAGGAGCCATTCAGTTGTTTAAAAGAAAGGAACAGACTTGACTGGCTCATCTTCAAATAGCTAGATTCCAAAACACAGAGTATAACTGTTACATCTTTGTATTTGCTCAGCAGCTAGAAACAAATTAAATATATGGGATCAATTCATGTTTTGTTGGAGGGTACATTGATGTGCTGATTTTCTTCTAATTCACTACTTTTAGAAAATGTAGATTTGGTTCTTGTAAAAATTGATTCACTAATTGTTTAAAGAATTATTATGAAATATTGAAAATATACTTAAAAAGATAAAGAGTAATAACCTCTCATTTACTAACCCCCCTCCACACACACACACACACTTAGGAATAAATCATCACCAGTATAGTTGAAGCCCCAAGCCCCCTTTCTCCAATCAAATTCCCCACCCTTTCCAATGTGGTATTCATCCTTTCCACAAGCAGTCCTTTGTAGCTTTCCTAGACATGTATGTACTCCTAAGCAATTTATGACCCATTTAAAAAACTTTTCACTAGGCTTTTGAAGAGTATTTTTTGTTTACTCTTTTGTAAAAATTAGTCTTTGGTTTGCTTTGGGTTTAATAACTAGGGCTGCTTATTTTGGCTTTGGTTCTGTCTTGTGTGTAGACACACTTCACATTGCATCTAATTTTCCTCTTCCATACCAGTTATACAAATAAGGTAGAGGAAAGTGAAACAAAGAAAGCCACACTCCTTGTTTTCTTTCCCACGGCTCTCGTATCTTTGGGTAATACAAAGTTACTTCACATTGCATCTAATTTTCCTCTTCCATACCAGTTATACAAATAAGGTAGAGGAAAGTGAGACAAAGAAAGCCACACTCCTTGTTTTCTTTCCCACGGCTCTCGTGTCTTTGGGTAATACAAAGTTATTTAAGGGCTTGAGTTATCCTTCCTTCAGCTCAAGTCTTTATTCCTATTTTCCATTTTCCTAACCGGCTCCCTGTACGTGCCCACCTGTACTTCTGGAAGCCTCATTTGTTGTTTGCTTCATTCCAGTGTGTACATTAGTGTCTTGTTGCGTTTTGAATGCTTGCCATGGGACAGACACTGCCGGAGGCGAGGCTGTAGCAGTGCTTTGCAAACTTTCCACTGCAGCATCGCTAACAGGAGAGGAAGACAAACACTAACCCCTGCAGGGCCTGGAGGGGTGGGGGTAACACAGGCCAGCCATGAACCAGAAAATCTATTGTTTGACTTGAAGAGCTATGAGACGCTGCATTCTTCTCCACAGTGCAGCTCTATTTGTTTTTTAAAAACAATAATGAGCTTTTCCCCAAATTTTCAAGTCTAAGTTGTGCTCCAGGAGGATACAATTTTTTTCCTCCTCTGGCTTTGAGACCCCTTGGTACACTGGCACAACATACACAATTTGTTTTAACAGGTACTGTTACATAGTAGTAACATGTTGTGGTAATTACTTAGTTAATGTGTCTTTCCCTGCTGAACTATAAGTTCAGTTAGAGAACAGGGTATCATCTGTTTTGTTCACTGCTATTGTCCTGGCAATGCCTAGAAAAGGCAGGCTTTTAATAGATATTTGTCGAGTAAATATACAAACATGAGTTTGTGAAGCCCAGGAGTATAAAGAATTATGACATGGTCCCTGTCCTCTGGGAGTCCCTGTCCTGTGGAGAGAGAATCATATGTGTAACATGCATAAAAAGATAACAAGAGTGATCATCACATTGGTGACATAGGCGATGCAAATTTAGGGAGTGGAGCAACTTCTGTGGACTTAGGTGATCTCAGAAAGTTCCATGGTAGGGAGTGGACGGAGTGGATAAAGTGGAATGAGCCTGGACCTGTGGGTCACATCATGAGCTCATTTCCTTCATTTGACATTTGTTACACAATGTTTATTGGATGCCTACTCTGGGTCGAGACCTGTGCCGGGAATCAGGATTTTATCAGTGAAAAAAACCGATACAGTCCCCACCCTCACGGAGATTAGCAAAGAAGACAGATAAAACAAGTAATTGTAATAAAGCCACAGGCAGCTGTGATCAAGGGGTGCCGTGGGGGTGGGCAGTGACCCAGACGTTGTGTTGGGGTCCGAACAAGTGGAGCTCACGCTGAGACCAGAAGATGAGTAGGATAGCAGTCAGCCAGAGGAGGAGGGGTGAGAGTGCTCATGATCCAGGGGCTGGAAGTGCTCCAGGAGGCTGGAGCCAGGAGGAGTTGGGGAGTGCAGTGCGGGATGCTGCTGATGAGGATAACAGGCCAGGCTGCAGATTTGAACCTTATCCTCTAGGCACTGGGAAGCCACTGGTGGATTTTAAGTAACTAGAGCAGGATTGTTTAAAAAGATCATTTGTCCATTTGTGTGGTGGGTGGATCAGAAGGTGGTAGGGCTGGATGTGGGCAGTCTGGATGAGTGAAGCTGGTCTCAAGACATTTAGGTAAGGACAGGATTTGGTGACTGACGGGTGGGGAGGAGATGAGGGAGAGAAGATGTCAAGGATGGCTCTCTGGTTTCTTGGCCAACTTCCTGAAATTGGGAATTCTAGAAGAGGAAAGATGATGAGAGCACTTCTGACATATTTGAGCTGTCTGAGGCAGCCAAGGAGAGATGCTGGTTAGGCACTTGGAAATATACAGATCTAGCCCTCAGGAACAAAGTCTAGGATGAAGATATAGATTTTGGAGTTGTCAGGATATGTATTATAATTAAAAGTCTGGAGGCATATGAGTTCCCTCAGACAATGTGAGGTATAAGAAAAGAAGAATTCTAAGATAAGACCTTGAAGATGTCAGTTTTTAAGGTGGAGGAAGAGAAATTTCTAAGAGAGACCAAAAAGTAGTGGTCAGAGAAATAGGAGAAAAACCATCTATGTTTCTGAATTGGATGATCTTTATGGCCCGCTGAGCTCTGACATTTTGTGGTCCTTCATAACTGGGATGCAAGCCAGGTCTCAGAAGCAGAGCACATAGATAGGCCATGAGAATAGAGAAGGGCATTCCAAGTAATATTACTATATCAGCCAAATTCCCAATAAGAAACAGAGGAAACACTCAAACTGAATAATTTGAGGAAATTTTAATAAAGAAGCTATTTACAAAGACATCGGGAGAGTTTATGGAATCCAACATGCAGAACTCTGTCACTAGCCACACAGGGATCCTTCACCACCCCAAAGCCTGAAGTCAGCCAGGAGAGGGCAGCTATATAGAGTGGGCTGCCTGACAGGAGGTGTGGCCTTCTAGACCTGACCTACCTCTCCTCCTGCCCTCCAGTTTCCTTCTGGTGTCTCCTGTTGGCCATACAAAAGACAGAGAGGAAGGGAACCCATTTATACTTGCAGTCTAAATAGATCATCTCCCTGGGGCACAGAGCAGGGTGAGGAGTGGACATGGAGGAGCAAACAAGATATCCAGACAATTATCGTGGAAAATGCAAGTGTTTGGGTAAGAGAATTTATTAATATCCTATGGCTGCTGTAACAAATTAGCACAAATTCAGTGGATTAAAACAACACAAATTTATTATGATAGCATTTTGAAGTTAGAAGTCTGAATGAAGTCTCACTGGGCTAAAATCAAGATGTCAGCAGGACTGTATTTCTTTCTGAAGATTCTAGGGGAGAATCCCTTTCCTTGTCTTTTCCAGCTTCTAGAGGTTGCCCACAGTCCTTGGCTTGTGACCCCTTCCTCTGTCTTCAAAACCAGCAATCGCATGACTCTGATCCTCTGCTTCTGTTGTCACAACTCCTCTGATTGTTCTACCTTCCTCCTCCATCTTTTACATGCCATTTGGATTACACTGGGCCCAGCCTGATAATTCAGAATAATCTCCATATTTTAGGATCCTTAATTTCATCATACCTAGTCCCTTTTGCCATGTAAAGTAACATACGCACAGGTCTAGGGATTGGGATGTGGACATCTTTAGCATGCTTGTGCCTACCACAGAGAACAAATAAACCATTTTAGCTGGAGTGGAGGGCTCCCCAAGAAAGTAATGAGAGAGAAAACAGGAAGTACAGATTAAAGCCAATTTATGGGAGTTTGGGATGCTAGACTGTCTGAATTTTATTCTGTAGGTGAGAGGGAGCCATTAAAGTTCTTAACCGGGGAAGTGGCTTGAGAAAGATGATCTGATCACAGTGCTCTGGGTTGGCTTAGAAGAACAAAAACCTTGCAAGATGCAATTAGAGTAGTGCAGGCACAAAGGAACAAAGATCTAAAACAGGAGTGCAGTTGGACTTCTGGTCAAGATGGCAGAATAGACGGTCCCAGTGTCACTCTCTCCCACAAATCAACTATTTTACAACTATTAAAAAGCAACAACAGCCAACCTGGGGCTGCTAGAGCTCAGGGGAAGAGGAGAAGAGACCTATGGAGTGCATGAAGGCCAGAAAAGCCATGATGAGGGAAAGAAAAAAACCTCTCTGACCATTTTGAGTCCTGGCCACTTCCAGGCTGGAGCTGCTGAGCACACAGAGCAGGAGCTGGCAAAAACTGCAGCTGTACCCTTCGGATGAAATTGCTTGGAGGTGGCAGAGGAGAAAAGGGCCTTGGCAGCCCGCAGGCCAGCAATACCACTAATAGGATTCCCATGGACCCACACAGGAACAAGGAGCCACAACAACTGAAAAAAAAGGAGCCGCTTAGAGGCCGGTGAGTCATCACAAGGGACCAGTGCACAACCCATCCCATGGGAAGTGTTTGTAGCATGGGAGGTGGGGGAGATTGCCTCACCAGGAGAACACAGGGGCACAGCAAAGATGGCTGATCTGCCCCCCAATCAGCATAGGACCACTCAGAGAGGACTGGTCAGGAATATAGAATTGCATGGGATGCAGTTTGATGAAAAGACTCAGGCCCAGATCGGCATTTCTACACAACCCAGGTGCATCGGGTCTCTGGAGAGCCAGAAGTACCTATAAGGTCAGCAACTAAAACCTGAGCTGCACAAAAAGCCTTCCCTAGGGAATCAGCAGCAAAGCAATTTAGCTCAACCGCACAGCTCAAGTACTGGCCCCCACAGGAGGTTCCCCCATTTTAGAAGTAAGCAAAGGACAAATTAGTTCCAGCACAGAGTTTAAGTGGTGGGAACAGCAAATAATCCAACAGAGAACTGAAAGAAAAAACAGAGTACCCACAACCAGAGACAAAGTTTGATATTAACTAGTAAAGGTCTCATTTCTCCAAAGAACACCTATAACACCTAGAAAGATCGGAAATCCTCTGGGCTACCAAGACAGAAAGGGGGGACAACCAGGCACACCACCAGTACCATGGAGCCCACCTGGGGTGCAGAGGTATGGAGCCGGGGACAGGACTCTCTGCCCACAACCAGGCACAATGCCGTCGCCACCACCAACTAGGTAAGGAACATGCCAAAACATCACCTCCATGTGGGTGGCCCACAACAGCTACTGCAATAACCATAGCTGCCGTAAAAGTGGCTAGACGCCACAAACACCATGCAGATGGTCTGCCAGCCACTGTAGTGCATTGACACAAGGAGAGTCAGCAGCAGAGACCA
Organism: Galeopterus variegatus; assembly: GCF_000696425.1. Classification (NCBI taxonomy): domain Eukaryota; kingdom Metazoa; phylum Chordata; class Mammalia; order Dermoptera; family Cynocephalidae; genus Galeopterus; species Galeopterus variegatus. Next base: position 12,663 of record NW_007733480.1, read on the forward strand.
AAGAAAAAAGATGACGTCTCTCCACATAGCTCATTCCAGAGTGATAGAAGAAGCATCTGCTCTACAATAATAGTGTGGGACCTGATCACACCTCTCAGCATTGGACAGATCATCTAGGCAACAAATCAACAGAGTAACTGTTACTCTTTCAGAAGGAGAGAAGAAGTCTAGGGTAATTGGGGGGGGGGAGACGGAGATGGGGAGAGATTGGACAAGGGGCATAAAGAATAAGTATGATGGGGCCAGCCCGGTGGTGCACTGGATAGGTGCGCCGCTTGGGAAGCGCGGCGGCGCTCCCGCCCGAGGGTTCGGATCCCACATACAGACCGGTTCCCGCTCACTGGCTGAGCGAGGCGCGGGGGCAACGCCGAGG
>NW_007733480.1:14035-19178 GCF_000696425.1 Galeopterus variegatus
GGTCTGGTACGGGGGCAACACTGAGGGTTGTGATCCGTTGCCAGACACAGAAAAAGACAAAAGACAAAAAAAAAAAAAAAAAAGAATAAGTATGATTTGTAACAATATGAATGCTAGGAATATTGATTTGATCATTATATGTTAACTTCAACCCCCAAAATGTGTATAATCAATTATGATTAAATAAAAATTTAAAAAACAAAGAACAAAACAAACAAGGAGTGCAAAGAAGGGCTGGTGTGAAAAGTACCATGCAGTAAATATCTGCGGGAGGTACTGACCGACTGGACATGAAAAGAAGGGGGAGAATCTGAGGCTGGTCTGAGTGTTGGAAGTGGCTGACTGGTAGATAGATCTAAAGAACAAGTCTATTTCAGGGGAAGATGAGGGGTTGGGAGTTAATTATAGAATCCTGGAAGAGAAATACAAATAAAATCTTATCAACTCTAAGGTATTATCACTTGTAAAACACTCCAGTATTTTAGGTACCACTAAGAAAAAATGCTACCAATCAAAATATGACACATTTCCCTAAAAATACAATTTTTACTTTATTGAAATAGCTGTTTTAGATTTCTGTGTAGATTTTTTGAAATCTCTTTTACTGAAGGATAACTGACATACAGTAAAGTGCATGTATTTCAAGTGTACACTTGGATGACCTTTGACATGCACCTGTGAAACCATCACCACAATGAAGGTAGTGAACAAATTCATCACGTCATGCCCCTCTATCATCCCTCCCTGTGGCCCCGCCTATCTCTCTCCATCCCTAAGCAACTACTGATTTGCTCTCAGTAATATAGTTTAGTTTACATTTTCTAGAATTTTAGATAAATGGAATCACACAATAGACATTCTTCTTGGTCTGGCTTCTTCCACTCATTACAGCTATTTTGAGGTTCATCCATGTTGTTGTGTATATCAATAGTTCATTCCTTTTTACTGCCAAGAAGTATTCCATTATGTGGATATACCACAGTTTGTCCATTCACCTACGAATGGTCATTCAGGTTGTTTACAGTTTTTAGCAATTATAAATAAACCTGCTATGAATATACATAGATTTTAAATGGCAAATATCTCTCCTGTGCATAAAAAGGGAAGATGTAAGTGAAATGAATTGGTTGATATTCTTAAAACTTCTTCACATTCAGAGTCCAACTTTTTTTTAATCACTTTTTAATTCATAGTCATTGATGTCTGTTTTTTACCACACAATATCTCCTCTGTGCTGTCGAGTGGTAATAAAAAAAAAACTGGAAAAGAACTAAAAGCTATTGGTGCTGGGCACTGAAGCCTGCTGTACATCACCACCTTCCCACAATGGTTTGCTTCCTAGGTTTTAAAAGGGTGTTCCACAGTTGTCCCTGGGATTTCTTTCCGAATCCCTGACACCTATTCTGCTAGTTTGGAAGCCAGTGCTTTTGATGTTGATGCATATACAGGCAATGACAAGTACGTCTTGACTGCTGCTGGGGCAACAGTAATTGTGGGACACCATCAGTTGTAAGACACATTTCAGTTTCAGGATATTAAATGTGGTAAATTGTGCATCTTAGAATCCATTAAGTAGGGTAGTTCAACCAATTCATTTGATAGATAAGGGCCTGGCATATTGCAATCCTTGTCCAGTGTCACAAAATAAATTAGTGGTAGTGGGGACCAGAACAAGTATATAGGATCCAGACGGCTTTTCTGACTTTAGTATGATTTTTGTTTGTTTGTTTTTTACTGGAAAATAGCAATTGAAGCTTTAAAGGAGGGCTAATGGAAGAGAAAGAGACATGCATTGCATTTGAAAAGGACACCCAAACAGAAAACGAAAAACCTGAACATTGTGAGCAGTTTAATTAATAAGGGGAGGGAAACAACATTCTGATTGCTCCTAAGTGTCCTACCTGCAACCAATCTCATTCTATGTCAAACTGTTCTTCATTCTTTCCATTTGAACTGCCTTATAAGAAACAGGTGTGCTCAGGTAACTTGCCTACTTTAAGGAGTTTGGTGGCTTCCCATCCCCAATAGAATAAAGTCCAGGTCCCTTAGCAAGGCACATAAGGAAGGCCCTTCAGAGATATCCCATCCTTGTCTTTAGTTCTTTCCTCTCCCTCTCCCCATGAATTCCTCTCTGTAGCCATGCCACCTGTTTCACCAACATAGCATGTATTTTCTTATCCTGTGCCTCTGTTTATCCTGTTCTTTTCTAGAATTACCTTTGCCCATACGTGTCCACCTTATAACCTTCATGGCTCAAATGCAACCTCTTTTTCACAGTTTCCCCTCAGCCCCCCACCCCTTTACCCAGTGATTATTTCCTCATGTGTTTTTAAACCCACTCTATACATGACTTCTAACACTTACCCCATGGTATTATTGCTATCTGTGTGTCTCACTATGCTGTGATATCCTTGGAGAAAGGGGTCATATCTTTGTATTCTTGTTTTCTAGAACTTTCCCTGGAAAATAGTAGGTATATAGCAAAAATTTATTGCTTTGAAAGATCTGATTGATGTTAATACCTCCTAAGGAGAAACACAGTTAAGTACATTACAATTTCCTGAATGCAGTTTTATCTTTCTAGGGAAGATCGGTAAAATCCTCTGCTAGGAGGAAGGGATTAAGTAATATTTTCAGTTTGGGTGAAAGTTTAGGAGTGAGGTGGTATTAAAAAAGGGGATGCTGGAAAAATATAGGAAAATGGTCAGGGCCCATCAGATGTTCAGAATCTTGCCGAGCATTTGATGTAAATATGCACATGTGCCCAGGTGTTCCTTGGCTATTGACTAATATAATTGCGCATGTGCACCCAGGTGTCCCGCGTTATGGACTTAAGTATAAAGGACTAGTGGCTTTCTCCCCAGGCCGCCCCCCTGCCCCCAGATGCCCCCTGGGGGGGCCCACGAGGAGGCTTCTGCTGCTTGAGACTGTTGCTGCCAGTGCCCCCAGGATGCCCCAAGAGGCCACTGCCACTGCCACTGCTGCTGCTGAGAACTGAGCTCGTGTTGTCTGCCAATGGCTCCTGGGATCTTTCCTAATTATTTAGCATGGACCTGCATGTGAGGGGTCTGGTGACCCGGTCTGCACAATGGGTTTGAAGGGTCTGAGCCTTAGCCCTGACAATACAAATGGAAACTTATAACTAAAACAATGGTACGGTTTGGCTTTAGCTATGATTTGCCTAACTCGACCAGTGGCATAGTTGTGTAGCTTTACAGGGGATTGAAAGGTGAATAGTCTCGGGGTATAAGGAAGGAAGAGTTACGTATAAGGCTAAAGAAACAAAAAGGAAATAGGAATAGAAATACAATGGAAGATAAAAGAGAAAAGAGAGGAGAAAAGGAGAGAAAGTGATTGTGTGTCCAGGATTTTAGAATCCTACCTAGTTTGATTGCAGGGGGGTTGCTGGACAATGCCTTCTCACATAGATGCTGTGAGCTCTCTTTACTGAATGAATCCTGTTTTGTATTCTTCCCATCACTCTCTCCCTGAAAAGTGAGTATGCTTCCTACAGCTGCCTTACAAGGAGTGCATTGTTCTTCACTGTTTTCCTATGGAAAGCCAGGGCAGGCAGCGTGGTGTGGTGGGAAAGCACTCACCACACTGGGAGTCAGAAGGCCAGGCACATACATCCCTGCTCTGTAAGCCCAAGCAAGGCCCTCAGACTCCTCCAGCTCAGTCACCATCTGTAAAATGGGGATGACAGCATCTGTGCAGGCTTCCTCACAGGGTTGTTGCAAAGGTCAATGTAGGTGAAAGAATGTATATGAAAACACTTTGTAAGCTGTCAGGTTGCTCTACACGTGAAGGTAATATTACCTTTTAGTTGAATTATTCGTCCAATAGACCCCACAGACAGCAGAGCTCTGTCTCCTGTTAGTAAGTCCTGTTTATAGAAAGAAGATAACAGTGTTTCTTTTTTATTAGTATTCTGAAGTCTGAGGAAGCTGGCCCATTTAAATGTGCTCGGTACGTGAGAAAGGTATATAAGAAGCCATGGCACTCCCATTTCAAAAAGAGCTGGAGAAATACAAGAACATTGATGAAGATGAGCTTCTTGGCAAACTCTCAGAAGAGGAATTGAAACAGTTGGAAAATGTTCTAGATGACCTAGATCCCGAGGTTAGTGACATGGAACTGAAGCAGAGGGGTTAATGATAGTGTGGGATAAATGGCGTAGCTTACTCCAAATGCAAATTCTGTGTTCTTCCCTAATTGGTTTTGGGTCACTTACTTTTACAAATTCATAGCCACTACAGTATGATATGGCAAATATATTTCTCAAAAACCAGGTTAAATGCTCACTTCAGCAGCACACATACTAAAATTGGAGTGATGCAGAGAAGATTTATCATGGCCCCTGCACAAGGATGACAGGTAAATTCCTGAAGCATTAAAAAAAAAAAAATTCAGGGGAGCTGGCTGGTTAGCTCAGTTGGTTAGAGCATGGTGTGATAACACCAAAGTCAAGGGTTCCAATCCCTGCACTGGCTAGCCACCAAAAAAAAATTTATTTTTTAAACCAGTTTAATGTTATTGGGGAAAATATTTTTCATTGGTTGAAGAAGTACTAGTCTGACTTAGGGAAAAAAGAAAGAAAGAGGAAAGAGAACAAATCTTACCGAGTTTTTTCTATGAGTCATACACTTTGCTGGGCACTGAAGCCCTTGAGGTAATCGTATTATCCCCAGTTCATAAATGAGGAGACAGACTAGGGGAGGTAATTTACCTAAGATCTACACTAGTAAATGTCAGAGATGGTATTTAAATGAAGTATTTAACCCCAAATGCAGATTTTTTAAATCTCATTTCTTTCAAATGCATAAATAACTTGAAATCTTTGCCAATCCCACAATGGATAGATTAGATGATTATATAATCATAATATGTCAATTTAAGTGACATATGTCAATTTAAATGGCTCCTAATATTTTTATGCATTCTTAAAAAGCTAAGTAGCTGGTTATATTGTTTGTTTAACAAGCACTTTCTTCACCCTGATGGTATTATCTTAAACTTAGAATTGGAGGATCCAGGGCCGGCCCGGTGGCGCACTGCTACATTGCGCCGCTTGGGAAGTGTGGTGGCGCTCCCACCTGAGGGTTCGGATCCCACATACAGACCGGTTCCCGCTCACTGGCTG
>NW_007733480.1:19487-44428 GCF_000696425.1 Galeopterus variegatus
TGAGGGTTGCGATCCGTTGCTGGACACGGAAAAAGACAAAAAGACCAAAAAAAAAAAAAAAAAGAATTGGAGGATCCAAAATAATGGTTTTACTATAAATAAAAATTTAAATAAAATAAAATTATTTATATGATATTCTGATATGACAGATACTTTGGATATTGTATTTTCTTTAAAAAACACATATTCTGTTTTTATTTTTTATTTTTTATTTTATTATTTTTTTTTTCCTTTTTGTCTTTTTTTACGTGGCCGGCAACGGATCGCAACCCTCAGTGTCGCGCCCGTACCGGAAGGGACCGGCAACGGGATCGCAACCCTCGGTGCTGCGCCCGCACCTCGCTCAGCCAGTGAGCGGGAACCGGTCTGTATGTGGGATCCGAACCCTCGGCGGGAGCACCGCCGCACTCCCAAGCGGCGCACTGCAGCAGTGCACCACCGGGCCGGCCCTTATTTTTTATTTTTATTTTTATTTTTTTTCCTTTTTTTGCCTTTTTTACTGGCCGGTAAGGGGATCACAACCCTCGGTGTCGCGCCCGCACCAGGGACCGGCAACGGGATTGCAACCCTCAGTGCCGCGCCCGCGCCACGCAGCAGTGCACCACCGGGCCGGCCCTTATTTTTTATTTTTATTTTTATTTTTTTTTCCTTTTTTTGCCTTTTTTACTGGCCGGTAAGGGGATCGCAACCCTCGGTGTCGCGCCCGCACCAGGGACCGGCAACGGGATCGCAACCCTCGGTGTCGCGCCCGCACCAGGGACCGGCAACGGGATCGCAACCCTCAGTGCCGCGCCACGCTCAGCCAGTGAGCGGGAACCAGTCACCACATGGGATCCGAACCCTCGGCTGGAGCGCCGCCCTCTCCAGTGCACCACTGGGCCGGCCCCTGTTTTTATTTTTTAAGCTTAAGGAAGGAGTCTCAAAGCTTAATCAAGACAGTGTTAACATCTACCGTAATATTCACTTACCCATTTGGATGTTTCCGCAGGAGACGGGTTAGGAATACGAGAGTGTAGCCTATTGGCTCCTTGTTAGAGTCTCCATATTCCTGCCTGGGAGCACCTTGGGTACAAATCTAGCCAAACCTAAGTGGGATCTACAAGGAAAGGAGCCTTTTGCCATCACGTTCTAGAAGGCAGCTGTAGAAGACTCAGAGGCTCCTCTAGCCGTCGGTGCTCTGTTTGAGCTCATTGGAAGCCCTCTTCTCAGCACAGGGTGTTAGAACAAGTAGGGCCTCAGCAATGACCCACATCTCTGCATAAGTATCCTCCTCCCTGTGTCCCCCCCAACAGCAAGTGGGGTCGGGGAGGAGGTAACAGAGTCAGTCCAGCAGACATCTTTCCTTCCCGTTCATACTTCTGTCTTGTCAGAGTGCAATGTTGCCAGCTGGATTCCGACAGAAAGACCAGACGCAGAAAGCAGCCACCGGCCCATTTGATCGTGAGCATCTCCTCATGTACCTGGAGAAGGAGGCTTTGGAACAGAAAGACCGGGAGGACTTTGTGCCCTTCACAGGAGAAAAAAAAGGTAAGAACCACAGTCAGTGTGTCTTGGGGATAAAGGTGCTCCTAATGTACTGTCTCAGAGGGTCAAGCAAGGGAACTGACCTGAAAATGGGAAATAAGCCCATGAACTGGATTCAGTATTAAAAAGAATAACTGCTGGTGGGTACACGTTGTTCTACATTTGCCCAAACCCGTAGAATGTACAGCACCTCAAGTGAATCCTAATGTAAACATGGACTTTGGGTGATGACGTGTCAGTGGACATTTATCAGTCGTAGCAAACATACCACTGGGGTGTGGGATGTTGTTAGTGGGGAACATTGTATATGCCTGGGAACAGGGCATATATCAGAACTCTGTACTTTCCATTTAATTTGCTGTGGAGGGACCTAAAACTGCTCTCAAAAATAAACTGTTAATTTAAAAGAAAAAAGAATCATGGCAGAATAGGTGGGCTAATTAAATAAATACTTAGGTTGTAATGGCCCTCAAATAAGTTCTGTGAAAAATTTCTTGAACCCCAAAGAAAAAGTTTTAAAAATGTGAAGCAGTGTCATTCCTAAAAGAGGGTTCCATAGACACTGGTGTGCTTCTCTTAGCCCAGTGCTTTACCAACTGCAGAGTGCCCTCAAGGCCTTTCTACTACCTGTCTAGGATGGCTCTAGCCTCACACCCCAACCTTAGGTGCTACAGTTAAAGGCCAGTGCAGTTGATCATCCATTCATCCAGCATTTACTGAGCACCTCCTCTGTGCAGAGCTGTGAGCCAGGCACTGGGACCACAGGTGAATAAGACCCTGCCCCACCCTCAAGGAGCATGTGTTCTAGTGAGAGAAACATGACAGTAGAGCTAGGAAGGCTGTGAGGAGCAAGAGGATGTTTCTCCATGCAAGGACTGAGCTTCAAGCCCAGACAAGGAACCCCTCCTCCTTAGCTCCTGACCCTGTGCCCCACTTTGGAGGGAGAGTGGATATCAGTAGCCCATCTAGTTTCTTCAGCTATCAGAGTGACTTGGGCGCATAGATACTAATGGAATCATTGATAACACCATGGCAACTAAGTCTTTTTAAAATACTAATGAGATCATGTCACTTCCCTGCTGAAAGTCCCGAATTCTTACTTCGGTCTTCAAGGTGGATCTAGCCTGCAACCACCTCTCTGACTGCATCTCTCCTTCCCTTGCTAAGCCTCAGCCCTACTGTCTTCATCCACTTCCCCAAATCTGCCAGGGTCTTTTCCCATCTCAGGCTGGTCCCCTCCTGGACTCTTCCTTCTGACCCACATCCCTGTCTTTCACATCCTAAGAGTCTCAGCTTAAATGTCAGGGTCCCACGCTTTCTCTGACCTCTCTATCTGAAATAGACCCCTTCTTTCTATCGTGACACCCGTCTATTGCTGTCACAGCACTGTGACAGTACTCATCATTTTGTGTATGTACTTTGGTTTTTGTACATTTTCCACATCAGACTGAGATCTCTGCAGCAGGACTGGGTCTTTTTAGTATCCTGGCACAGAAACTGGCCCAGGAGGCACTCGAAATATGGTTTGAACAAATGCCATCTCTGAGCCCATGCACTGTGGCAGGGGAGCAGGAGCACCCAGCTCCTCACTACACAAGTCGAAGCACTGCCGCCTTCTCTTATGTAACGTCCTGGCTCTCTTCTGTGTTGTGCACATTTGGTGGATCACGTGCCGTTGAGAATGTCACTAAGAAAGTAAAGTTGAACAGTGACGAATTGGGCAAACAAGCCAGGATTACTGTGGACATACGGAGCTGTTTCTATGGCAGCATAGTTGCTATTGGACTAATTTCATTGTGAAAAAAATAAATTATAATGTCAAGTCTTCAATAAAATCCTAATTGACATCAAGTATTAGGGTAGTGACAGCATAATAAGGGCAAAGCTGTTGTCTTTTGTTCTCAGAGTAGAGGCCTGAGGACTGGCTATGGTACATTATCTCTTGATCCAGATTAACCTACAGATGGTCCGTGGGGGAGTTAGGAGTGCAGGAGCTGTGTGAGTAATAAATGGAGATATAAAGGGGGAATATGTTTACACCGTGTAGCTTAGGAGAAAGTTGTGAAGTAGCACAACTAAATTAAAGGAGCAAGTAATTAACCTACAGATGGTCCGTGGGGGAGTTAGGAGTGCAGGAGCTGTGTGAGTAATAAATGGAGATATAAAGGGGGAATACGTTTACACCGTGTAGCTTAGGAGAAAGTTGTGAAGTAGCACAACTAAATTAAAGGAGCAAGTTTTCCAAACCCAGCAGCAGGATCAGAGTCAGTATTCAGGGCCCTTGAAAGGACCAGCAGGAGGCTTTGGGAGGTCCTCAGGAGAAAGGCTGCACAACCTCAGTTCTGAATGCTGTGTGCGTGGTGCTTCTGGTTGCTGAACTAGCTTTAACTCTTTGGTGCAGCTTTTTTCACTTAGAACTTATTGCTTGGTTGGACTTCCAGGGATGGATCTGCATCAGCGGTTGTCCTGAATACTGATAGCTGTTGGGCTACCTGTACCTCATGTTTAGCACCAGGAAGGAGGAGCTTACAAGTCCTATTGACTCTAGACCCAAGATCATCTGATTCAGAAAGAAAGTGTTTTAGGCTGCAGATACTGTGAAAATTAACCCCAGTGTCTGAGATGTTATTGATTGGCTGGGGTTTTTTGGTTTTTGTTTTCATTTTCTATCTTCTGGCCACTGGCCACCCTCCTACTTTTTTTCCCAGTATGTTTTCTTCTTTCTAGGAAGTAGGGCAGCTTATGTGATGGCAAAGCAGGAAGTAGGCTGTATGTCAGTGACAGAGACCTTGTTGCCAGGATGCCCCAGACTGACTACAAGTGGTGCCCTTCTTTCCTTTCTTTGAGGTGCCCAGCTCTGACCAGCTCCTGTTTACTTACCCAACCATTTGACAGTATGGTAAAACATCAGGGAATCATATCCCCTATAAACAGGGAAGTCTTCTGGAGAGTTTTCATGAGGGAGAGTTATTGATTTTGGTTTTGACCCTTTCCTTTGCCGTGGGAGTGGGATGGGCCAGGCTAGCCAAGGAGACCTGAGTAGAGCTTGGGTCCTAGTTTGCTGAAGGTGGAGCCAGCTGTCTGTTCTATCCAAGGTGACCAAGAGGAGAAGACAGTAGTGGGGTGGGTCTTTAAAGAACTCTAAGCTTCAAAATAAAGGAAATGAGCTTCAAACATCAGGCCCAAGAAGTAAAAGTAGCTCCAAAAAGGAGAGAGAAACCAAAAGTCAAAAGTTGGTAAGAATTGGAAAAGAGCATGAGTAGGTCTGGGGTGTTGCGACCGAGGCTCTAGAATGTCCTGGGTTTATCTTTGTCAGCTGTTGTGCACGTGAGATGTGGTGTGTTGGCCTGGCTAGAAGGGAAGAGCAGATACTGGGCTGTCCTTCCAGCGATGTGATCCATCAGTCCAGAAGTCTGGGCTGGGGAGGTGGAGGCCTAGATATCAGCATTTTCAGAAGTGAATAGGGGGCTAAATAAATGGAATCTGATACACAGCATGAAGTGTGAGATAGTGGCAGAAAATGAGCCTGTGGGAAGCACAGGGTGCCTGGCTGCTCGCAGACCCTCACGATCTCTAAGATAACCACTTGATTTTTTTAAAACATATTTTATTTTATTATTTTTAATTTTTATTGAATCATAATTGAATATACATATTTTGGGGGCTCAACATTGACATATGTTGATCAAATCAATATTACTAGCATATGTATTGTTACAAATCATACTTATTCTTTATGCCCCTGTCCAATCTCTCCCTATCCCCTTGTCCTCCTCTCTCCCATCTCTGATAACCCTAGATTTCTTCTCTCCTTCTGAAAGAGTAATGGTTACTCTGTTGATTTGTTGCCTTGATGATCTGTCCAATGCTGAAAGGCATAACCAGGTCCCCCAGTATTATCATAGAGCAGCTGTTTCTTCTGTCACTCTGGAATGGACTTTGTGGAGAGAGACATCCTCTTTTTTTCTTTGGTCTCTGCTGGTGACTCTCCTTGTGTCAATGCACTCCAGTGGTTGGCGGACCATCTGCATGGTGGTTGTGACCTCTAGCCACTTTTGCAGCAGGCATGGTTACTGTGGTGGCTGTGGTGGGCCACCCACATGGAGGTGACATTTTTGGCATGCTACTTGGTGCTGGTGGTGTGCCTGGTTGTGGGCAGGGGGTCCGGCCCCTGGCTCAGTGCCCTGGACCCCTGGGCAGGCCCCAAGGCACTGGCAGTATGCCTGGGCTGGAACTAATATTTTGTCCTTTGATTACTTCTAAAATGGGGGTACTTCCTGTGGGGTCCAGTACATGAGCTGTGCAGTTGAGCTAAATTGCTGCTTTGCTGCTGATTCCCTAGGGAAGGCTTTTTGTGCAGCTCAGGTTTTAGTTGCTGACCTTATAGGTACTTTCGGCTCTCCAGAGACCTAGTGCACTTGGGTTGTGTAGAATCTCTGATCTGAGCCTGAGTCTTTTCATCAAAATGCACCCCATGCAATTCTATATCCCTCACCAGCCTCCTTTGAGTGGTTTTGTGCTGATTGGGGGGCAGTTCATCTGTCCTTGCTGTGCCCTAGTGTTCCCTGGGTGGGCCCGTCTCCCCCACTGCCAGTGCTGCAAACACTTCCCATGGGACGGGCCATGTGCCTGTCCCTTATGATGACTCACCAGTCTCTGAGTGGCTCCTTTTTTTCAGTTGTTGTGGCTCCTTGCTTCTATGTGGGTCCACAGGAACCCTATTAGTGGTCTTGCTGTCCTGGGGGCCAGCAAGGCCCTCTTCTCCCTGCTGCCTCCAAGCAACTTCATCTGAAGGGCACAGCTGTGGCTTTTGCCAGCTCCTGCTCCATGCACTCAGCAGCTCCAGCCTTAAAGTGGCCATAGCACGAAATAGAGCAGTTTTTTCTTTCTCTCATCGTGGCTTTTCCCACCTTCATGCACTCTGTAGGTCTCTCCTCCTCTTTCCTTGAGTTCTAGCAGCCCTAGCTTGCTGTCGTTGCATTTTTATAGTTGTAAATTGGTTGATTTGTGGGAGAGAGTGATGCTGGGGACTGTCTATTCAGCCATCTTGACCAGAACTAGCAGCAATACCAAAAAATTTTTAAATGATGCATGCTTTGGTGTACTCTAGAGCAGTGGCTGTGTCCCCAGGCTACCAGCTGTAGCATCCTAGGGCTAGTTGTCTTCAGTCCCAGCTGAGGGGGAGAAACTCTGGGTGATCACCTGTTTGTCCCTCAGGAACCCCTGGTGCCATTTGGATGAATCTACCTCCATGTTTGCAGGTCCAAGGCAAGAATGCAAATAGAAGCCCACATGCCTTTTTTTTTTTCCAAATATTTAAACCTAACAAACCATTGAGATATGTTATATACTCCTACAAATATACCTAGAAGGCCAGTATCCTTGGACTTCCCAGAACTCTGTGCAGGGATGTCAGTCTGTCCCACACTGCCAGGGCCTCAAGCACACATGTTGGGCACCCCAGCCTTCATATCCAAGCTTCATCCATACTCCCCCCATAAGCAGCCTCTCCTTGGCCTGGGGGTGCACACCCCAGCAGCATGACCTGCCTTCAGGAGAATGGACATGGGACGGGGCTCATGCCAGCCCTGGAAGCAGGCTCCAGGCTCCTTGCATGGGGAATTCCAGGGTCCCAGGCATCTGGAGTGTGGTCTAACAGGTGGCCCGTGTTCTGGATGGGAATATCCCTTTGGCCCTAGGGCTACTCCCTCGGTGAGGCGAGGATGCAGCTGGAGGAAGATCGGAGTCAGAGTGGGGCCCAAGGCTGGGCCCCTCCTGCACAGGGCTAAGGGCAGTGCTGCTGATGGTAGGGAGGTAGAAGCTACCATTTCCTTTTGTGTTTAAGGACTATAGTTGCGGATCTCTGTGTGGCAGAAGCCAAAATTCCTCTTCCAATGTCCCTTCCCTCCAATAGTGGATTATTGATGTTGGCACCATCCCAGCAATTCACAAATCTCAGTTGTAGAGGAAATGGCTTAATGATGCTGGTCTTAATGGCCAGAACTGTATTCTCTGCTAAGTCCACTCACCCTACCCATAAGGCAGTAGCACATAATATTCCTGTTTCTCTTCTGATTTAAAGGGAGAGTCTTCATCCCCAAAGAAAAGCCTGTAGAAACTCGTAAGGAAGAAAAAGTGACCCTTGACCCAGAACTGGAAGAAGCTTTGGCCAGCGCATCTGACACTGAACTCTACGATCTTGCAGGTTAGTCCTCAGCTCCAGGAAGTTTCCTACCTGGCTATGTGACCTCCAGGTGTGCACTGGTACCCATAGCAGCAGGCTCCGAACTTCCCTGTAGCTATTGATTATTATTGCGATACCAGGTTGATTCTAGCCATTATGTAGCTGTCAGACTTGATGCAGGTGATTTAACCTCTCCAAGAAAATCTTATTCTGCTCCAACTCGCTGTAAAATGCCCAAATAATACCCATCCTGCAAAACCCAAGAGTTATTGTGAGAAGCCAAAGAGAATAAACATGAAGTAGTACAGAGAACTTAAAGAAGAAATAACAGCCCTTCTGTTTTCCAAGGAGCTTTCACATTTGTTCCTTTTATCACATTTTATCATCACAAAATTTCCATGAAATTCTTGCTCTTCCCCACAGTCTCTCTTCCATTTTGATTCACACTCAGAAGTCTGTTAGCTTCCTAGTTTCCTTGATAATAGCAACATGATAATAATAATAATTACTTTAATTGATTTTGCATGCAGATATAAAAAGCTCAAATAATATAAAAGAATATGTAATGAAGAGTAAGTCTCTCACCCTAGTTACCTAGGTCCTCTCCCATTTCTTGTATAGTCTTCAAGAAAGATTTTCTGCATATAGGGTTATTAGATCACCACAGGATAGAGGTGCTTTAAAAACTAGTCCATTGCTTTCATAGGAATTCTCATTTTTATTCCATCAGAAGACATTTATGATCATTACCTTCCTCCCAGGAGAACCAGCTATGCTTTGTTCTAATACATACCAACCAGCTCAGCTGCATTTTCCTTCCTTCTATGACAACATTAGTGGTCGATATTAGGTTCACATATTTGAACCTTTCTCGGAGGTCACTGCAGGGGCTAAGGCACCTGCGACACTGGGTGAGGGCAGGACTTTGCAGCAACTGCTCATCCTAGCCCTGTGGTTGCTGTGGAAGGATCCTGTTATGGTGACTGCTCCTCCCAAGGGTTGCCTCATGTTCTCTACTGGAATTGCCCAAAGGGAGATTGCAGAGCTGGACTTGAATTCCCTGAGATGTTTGAAAGAGGAGAAAGGGAAAAACACCGATCCTTTGGAAAATACTACATCCTGAAATTCGTACACTAAAACCAGGGAGATAATCCAAGTAGAGCACTGTCCTCGTTCATCCTTACTCAGCCTCCCTTCCTCATCACATGCTTTCTAGGAACTCAGGAGGAAGACTAGCTGGGGTTGGGTGGCAACATCTTCTTAAGGGTGGATCATTCTGGAAGTTTGAGAGCAGCCCTATGAGTGGATGGGCTGATAACCATTGAGGTTTAGATTAGGAAGAGCAGCAGTGCATTGCCTATGTGATTGTGGCAGACAGACGGCAGAAAGACAGGCAGCTCATCAGGGAATGGCACCTGATCTCCAAGACAGTGCCTCCCACACTGGCCGAATCTCATGGTAACTATCCAGAGTCTAGTCCTTAGCCCTGCTAGTTTAGAGAGTTGATCTTGTCAGTATACACAGAAGCAGACGGATCGGAGCAGGATGGTGGGGACTGATCCATTAGCCTCATTCACAGGAAACAGGTAAAACAAAAGTTAAGACTTAACAGTGGGAGCCAAGTGATAATCAGAAGTTGCTTGGAGAGTATGGAGGCCAGAACAAGAAGATATGTTTCTTGTGCGGTCTCAGTGGTCCTATGTTTATCAAATGGAACAGCTTCTCCCTAGAAAATGCCAGAGACACAGTCACAAACTCTTATTTGTTTAACAAGAATTTGTGAAGCACTTAGAACAGTTCCCGACACGTAGGAAGTCATTTAATCTTTGTAATAAGAATAATTATTATCCTTGTTCTACAGATGAGAAAACTGAGACTCAGAGGCATTTAGTAATTTCCAAAGTTACACAGTTAGTACATGATAGAGTCAGAATTCAAACTGTGGCTGGCCACTCTGGAGTCCCCCACTCAGCCCCTGCACTTGCTGGCTCTAACCATTTGCCCTCCCTCCTGCTGTGCTGGCCACCTCCCTCCTAAGATGTAGCTTACAGTAGAGCTGATGAGGCTCTTAGAGGTGCTCCTCTGCCACGTGTTGACAGATCTTTATCTCTTCTGGGATCCTTCTCCAGGTGCCAGTTTCACCTGCAATTTCATTAGCAGAGAGAAATCTGTGTGGGCAGTTGCAGTGTCAGCCTGCCCAGCATTCATTTGCCCTCAGTGGTGTTTCCTGTGTACTGTGCTGCCTCCTGGTGCAAGTTCCATGTAATACAGCAGACCAAAAATTTCAATATGCTTAGCTGACCTTTTGTTGCAGATATCTCTTACTTCCCACCCTGGGTTGTTCTAGCCATGGAAAGGACAATTCCTTTTGCTGCTGAGAGGCAGGAGAGATGGGGAGCCTTACATTGAAAGAGGTCTGCAATTTTTCTGTATTTGCCTCTAGAAAAATATATGCAATAATCTATATAATGTTAGATCTTAAAAATCCTTCAACTCAGTCCCGCCCTCTCATTTTACAGATGAGAAAACTGAAGGGTTTAGTCTACTTAACTAGGAGGTCTAAGCAGTTTTTCAGTAATTTGAGGATGTAACTAAACCATCGTTCCTCAGATCCAAAATGATTCCACACGTTTAGATGTAGAAAGATGTGAAGATTGCTGGAGGTCTTGGAAAGAGGGTTTTTAAAATAAGTTTATTTAACATTGTACATGTACAACACACTGTTCAAGAAAAGGAGAGTTTGGAAACTTTATGATATAAAGAATTGTTCTTTGAGGGGCAGATTAACAGTGTGGACATCCTAACACACTTTCCAAACTTAATGCTCATTTGTCAACTGTCTTTGTTTTTAGCTGTCCTTGGAGTACACAATTTGCTCAACAATCCAAAGTTTGATGAAGAAACAGCCAACAATAAAGGTGGCAAAGGGCCTGTAAGAAGTAAGTTGGTGTGGAATCTGTGGTTTTGTGGAGCTTTGGAGCCGGCAGGTACTGCTGGCAGGAAGGAGGCCTGTTGCCTCGTGCGGGCTCTACACTTTGTCATCTCACCAGGGATCACTGAGCAATCACACGAGAGCGGAGCAGCTGATAATGGGAGCTGTAGCTGGCAGTGTAACTAGTACGAACAGTGTGTTTTTCCCAGAACACTCTTTCTTGGTAGGACTGTTCAGTCAGAAGATAAAATTGCTGCTGAAGAGGTTGCATAGTTAGCAAGTTAGTACAGAATGTAAACAGAGTTTCATGTTTGTAGGATGTTTTAATCAACTATAGTAGCGCAAATTAGTTCCCTTTATTCAACTGTCTTTTTGTCTCAATAATGGATGTTCGTTGCTAGAATTTGATACCTATGTCCCCCAGGGAACATGAAAGACACGCTGGCATGGACTTACTGGCACAGAAAGTTCCAGACCACTATCTTCTATGTCAGCATTTTCTGGAGAAGGATACGGTTATATTCTCGTTCACTCATTCATTTGTCATCTACTGATAACTACCTTCTATGTGCAAGGAAAGTTCTAGGCTTAGGTGCAAAGATAACAGATGGTCCCTACCCAAAGGAACTTACCTGTCCAGGGTTGGGATGGACCAGTAGTCAGGTAATTTCAATATAGTGTGATCCAGGTGCTGTGAAAATTCACAGAACATCACATCTTTTCTTAGATTAATTATATAGTTTTCTCTTTAACAAAGACTTGGGGGAGATGCTTTCTAGTCTCAGTAGCATATTTATGAACTGTCATTTATAGTGGGTAATTAACCACATAATGAACAATATTCCTTTTATTTATTTTTTCTTTCTGGTTTCTTATGCACACAAATGAAAAATGTGACGGGCCGGCCCGGTGGTGCACTGCTACAGTGCGCTGCTTGGGAGCGCGGCGGCGCTCCCGCCGAGGGTTCGGATCCCACATACAGACCAGTTCCCGCCCACTGGCTGAGCGAGGTGCGGGCGCAGCACCGAGGGTTGCGATCCATTGCCGGACACGAAAAAAGACAAAAAGGAAAAAAAAAAAAAAAACAAATGAAAAATGTTCATCCTAAAAAGCTTCAGTATCAGGGTAACATTCTTGACGACATGTTTGCCATTAACAATCTGGTGCATAACCTTCTGAGCTTTTACACATCCACATCCACACAAATACCATTAACTTTTTTTCAAGTTGTAGTCTCTTATCAGTACCTGTAGGTTTACCTGGTTTAATGAGTAAATAGCACCTTGTTACGTGATCATGCTGTAATTTATTTAACCATTTTCACATCGATGGACATTTTGTTTATCATGTTTTGCTGTCACACATAAAACATCAAGGAACATCCCTGAATATATATATTTATGTATTCGTGCTATTTGTTCATAGGTTAGACTTCTAGATATAGAACTGCTGTGTCACAGAGTACGCACATTTTAAATTTTGATAGATAATGCCAAGCTACTCCCACCGAAAATTCATAGGGATGCTTCTTCCTCCACATTGTTGCCAGATCTGAATGTTATCTCTTTTAACAATTTTTAGCTAACGAAATGGTGTCTTGCTTTTTAACTTCAGAGTGTAATTACTTTTCATATTTTTGGTTGAGTGACAGATTCTTCTGAGCATATTATTTGTTCGTTTTTATGGGGGTTGTCTCATTGATTTGTAGACGCTTTGCATATATTGAGATAATAACACTTTGTATGTTACATATATTCCAAACATTTTCTGTTAACTGCTTTTGGGAATTCTTCCATGCTTCTTTTCCATCCCTTTCTCTTCCCATATCTCCCTCAAGCTAAAGCTCTAAAATGGAAATCAGAGGATGGTGGGGTATGATCAAGAGGCCAGAGGGGTATTAAGGTTTGAGAAATGAAGAGACTCATTATGGTTTCTTTTTTGCACCTCCAATCCTGTGGTCTGGTTATTATAGTGTAAAGGAAGTCTATATGGAACAGCAATAACTGCCCATGGATATTTTGCGGAGTTGGAGTTTGCTATAGGGCCACCTGCACTTTTGACTCCATGCAGTGTCAGCCACTGAGACTTCTCATTGTGGTTGAGAAACATCAACATTCCAAACTGTAACTCAGAGATATACCACTTCCATGCTCACTTAGTTGAGAATAAAATTATTATTATTGATGTTACACTGTTATTGGAATCAGAGTATGTGAAAATGTCATTTTGGGGGAAGTCATCTCTGGTTTTGATAGGAGAGCCCTTGAATTTTCTTTTTAAAACTCAAACTGTGTTTAGATGTGGTCAAAGGCGAGAAGGTCAATCCAATATTTGAGGAACCACCTAATCCCACAAATGTGGAAGTAAGTCTGCAGCAGATGAAAGCCAACGATCCCAGCCTGCAAGAAGTCAACCTCAACAACATTAAGGTATTTCATTATGATTGTGATTTGTCAGTCACTTCATGAGGTTAGAAAACTTACCAAATATGCCAGTTACCCTAACTTGATTATTACATATTGCATGCATGTATGGAAACATATACATTCCGCATAAATATGTACAATTAATGTGCCAATTAAAAATAAATTAGTTTTTTAAAAAAGAGGAAAAAATACTTACCAGAGATGACTGCCTGCTTTCACACCTGTTTGCAGTGCTTTGTAGTCACTGATTTGGAGGCAACATATCCTATTCAAAATAAGAAGTGGGTTTTTAAAAGAAGTGATTTCTAGAATTGTTTGAAAAGAATCACAGGACTTGTGTTTAAAAATAGTTTCTTAGTATATATGTCTATTGCTGAGTAACAAATTGCTCCAAATTTAGAGACTTCAAACAATAAACATTTAAGGGCCGGCCCGGTGGCGCACTGGATAGTGCGCCGCTTGGGAAGCGCAGCGGCGCTCCCGTCCGAGGGTTCGGATCCCTTGTGGATATGAGCCAGCAGTTTTCCCAGAATTCTGGTACTGTCTGAAGAGAGAGTGGCAGTGAGCATACTTTTTGGAGGCATGCTCTGTGCTTGCTCAGAGGTAATGCCATATCATTTCTCTAAGTAGAGTTGTTTATTTGTAAAATGTGAAACATAAGCCACTTCTCTGTCCTGAAACATTTTCTTTCATTAAGACAGAAAATTAAAAGGGGACAATAACCGTATCACAGAACTCTAAACTATTCCTCCAACCTTTGAAACAATAAACATTTATTATTTCACACAGTTTCTGAGTGTCAGGAATCGGAGGGTGACTTAACTAGAAGTTGGCTCAGGGTCTCAAGTAGGGCTGCAGTGAAGCTGTCAGCCAGGGCTGCAGTGTCAAGCTTGACTAGGGCAGGGGATCCACTTCCCCTCATCTGGCTATTGGCAAGAGACCTCAATTTCTCACCAAGTGGGCCTCTCTGTAGGGTTGCCTGAGTGTCCTCACATCGTGACAGGTGGCTTCTCCAAGAGCAAATGATCTGAGAGAAAAAGAGTAAGCAGGAAGCCACAACATCTTTTATGACCTTGTCTCTGAAGTCACACATTGTCACTTTCACTTTATTTAATTTGGCAATAAGTCATGCTACTCTCAAAGAGAGGGTGTGTGTGTGTGTGTGTGTGTGTGTGTGTGTGTGTGTGTGTGTGTGTGTGTGAACATTGCCAGAGGTCTGTTTTGTTCATTCTTATTGGGCCAATTCCTAGCATTTAATAATAATAACTGACTTTTATTGACTACTCACTATGTGCTATATGCTTTGCTAAATACTTGAAATTTATTGTCTCATTTAATCTTTAGAGAGACTTAAAGAGGTTAAGTTGCTAAGATCACAAAGCTAGTCTGTTGTGCAGTCAGGACTCATGTGCACATCTGGCAGCACCCAATATTACTTCCCTCCCCAGTGGTCAGTGCTGTGCTAAGGTGTCTAGGAGAGGGAGTACAAAGAAAAGTAAGATTCATTCCGTCTTTACTCTGAGAAACACTAGACAAATTATATCACATGGTAAGCCCCCAAATGTTACAGAATTGCAGAGAAGGAAAATTTAAATACTGTCTAGGAGAGCCAATAAACAAAGGAGGTCTTGAAAGATGAGTAGAAATTAATCAAAGGAAAGGGCAAAAGGAATTTCCAGACAAAGGGAAAAGTATATCTAAAGGCATGGAGGAGAGAGAGACCATGGTATAGTAAAAGAGTAGCAAGAAGGTCAGTCTGGCTAGAATATAGAAAACAAAAGAAAAAAGAGGGAAGTATGGAAATGTGCATAACTTCTTGTTTAGAGAAAACAGAAAGGTGGGGTCAGAATGTTCCATCGTGTTAGATTTCCTTACTGGACACTAAGGGGTGCTGTTGGCTCAGGATAGCTTGGTTGCTGGAGGATGGGTAATGAACCTCTTTTAGAGGTAACATCATGTTTTTAGCCATCAAAATGTATATAGTATTTAAAAGTCATGGGTCCTCCACCTGGGGTGGGTGTATCATAGAATGGTTCATTAACTAGCCATGTCTTCTCTTTCTTAGAACATTCCAATTCCAACTCTGAAGGAATTTGCGAAGGCTCTGGAGACCAACATTCACATAAAGAAGTTCAGCCTGGCTGCAACCCGCAGCAGTGACCCTGTGGCCATTGTGAGTAAAATTCTCAGAAATATAACATGAGGTTATTTAATTCACTAGAGATTCTTTTAAATTTGTTTTATCAATTAACAATTTTTAGGTCTGGTAAATTTATAGTCTACAGAGTTAATAAGCAGAATTATAACGAGACATCAAAACTTCAGAACCCAACTGTCAGGTGCTTTGAATTTACTAGAGTTTTTTCAGCACTACACTTTTTAGAGAAAGAAACAGGATAAGTTTGGCATTTAGCTAAATAAATATTTAGGGTTTGTTCTGTGCTTAGTACAAATTTTCTGATACTTTTGCATATACATAACATTTTGTTACGTCATTGGATATTATGATAAAATCCTACAGGAACTCAGCACATGTAAAAAAAAAACAGTTTATTCCATTTTCATCTTTGAAATGGATTAATATGTGTAAAAATTACTTTAAATTGAATCTTGAAACACTTTTTGTTTGATACTGTTAACCAGAACATGAAAAAAAAAATAGCCAACCAAAAAGTGTATTCCTTCTATGGATTTTAGATAACTCAGTCAAATAAGGAAGTCCCTCAACCCAAGTAAATACTACAACCATCACCATCATCATTGTATTCCTCCTATTAATAATTAATTGTTCCTCCTATTGCTAATTTCTAGAGGAATTAGTAAATGCCAGCTCTGATCTCCGTGCTTTACACACATTGTCTTATCTAATGGTCACTCTAATACAATGAAGTATGTACTATTATTATTATTATTATTTTTTTTTGTCCTTTTTGTGACCGGCCGCACCGCGCTCAGCCAGTGAGCGCACCGGCCATCCCTATATAGGATCTGAACCCGCAGCGGGAGCGCTGCTGCGCTCCCAGCACCGCACTCTCCTGAGTGCGCCACGGGCTGGGCCCAAGGATGTACTATTATTAGTTCCCACATTAACAAATGAGCCAGTTGAGGCTCAGAGAGGTTAAGTAAGTTATCCAAGGCCATATAGCATGGCAGAGCCAGAATTCACCACCAGGTCTTTCTGGTTCCAGAACCAAGATACTTAACCATCATGCTATGGTGTATTTACATACAGTACCTTGCTGTCATACATTAGTTAAAATAAATCATGTATCAGAAGCTTGAGCATCAACCTATGGTTCTATATCATCTAATGTTCAGCCCTTGAGTCAAGCTAGAAAAACAAAAGTTGTCTTGACTTTGATTTAAAGTAACACGTCTTTTGGAAGATCTAAAATAGTATTTAAAACAGCATGTAACATAGCATTTAATTACATGAAAGTAATGACTACCAATCATGCTGCTGGCACAGAATAGATGTTTGAAAAGTACTTGTTAAATGAATGAATGGGTCAAAGATGGTGGCGCCTTGAGCAGTAGCATGAACGTTGTTACTGGAAGACTTTGCCCAGTCATGCTAAAATCAAAACAGTGGGGAGCACATGCCATGTTGCAACTGATGGTGAAGAACCTCCCGAATGGAATGAAGGAGGAACATCTCAGGCAGCTGTTCACTGCCTTTGCCACACTGACGTACTGCAACCTGAAGTTCACCAAAGAGGGCAGGGTGGAAAGTTTGGCTTTTTTGACTTCAAGGAAGAGGCCCAAACAGCTCAGAAACATTTCAACAAGAGTTTTATTGACACATCCTGGATCATGGTGGAGTTCTGCAAGGCATCTGGGGACCCAACAGAGCCTTGAACCTGGAGCAAACATACCCAGAAACCAAGCCAGTCCGAGCAGCCTTTAAAAGACTCCATTCCCCTGGAAACTAAGAAAGACGATGAGAAGGAAAAGGTTGCAAGTGAACTGGAGAAGCTGAAGGAAGATCCTGAGTTGCAGGAGTTCCTGCTGGTTCACCAGAAGCGGAGGCAGGCGGCCACACGGGCAAACGACTCCCTGAACAGCAAGCCCCCAAAAGGGAAGAGCGAGCCAGCCAACTCTGATTCAGGGCAGGAGAGGGAGGACGGCCTTGATCTAAAGGCAGCTGTGAAGAAGGAGCTGTTGGGCATGGATTACCTGAAATCCAAGACGGTGAAGGTGGAGTTGTCCTCTTCCTCAGAGGAGGAGGAGCATGAAGACGAAGCAGGTAACTGCGAGGAGGAATGGAGTGAGGCTGAGCAAGAGGGTCCTCCGCTGCCCTAGCCCTGCAGGAGAGAGAGCAGGGGGAAGGCCGGGAGCCAGGGGCCCCGTCTGGGAATAAGAGACCACCCGATGCCCAAGACAAGGTAGAGAAACCAGTGAACCAGACGGAGCCCACCACCCCTCACACTGTGAGGCTGCAGGGAGCCCCATTCAACATCAGGAGAAAAATGTTATGGAATTCCTGGCACCCCTGAAACCAGTGGCCATTTGAGTAGTGAGAAGTGCTCATGGGAGCAAAACAGGGTACCTCTTTGTGGATTTCAGCAGTGAAGAGCAAGTGAAGAAAGCTCTGAAATGCATCAGGGAATACATGGGTGGACGCTGTGTCGAGGTGTTCAGGGAAAAGAACATCCCCATAGTCAAGGGACCCCTGAAGAATAGCACCAAAGCCTGGCAAGACTGGATACTCAGAGAAAACAAAGAGGAGGAGGACCTGGCTTGCTCCAGGACACTCTTTGTGCAAAACCTGCTCTACACCAGCACCCAGGAGGACCTGGAAAAGCTCTTTTCCAAATACGGTCCCCTGTCTGAGCTCCACTACCCTATCGACAGCCTGACCAAGAAACCCAAGGGCTTTGCCTTCATCACCTTTATGTTCCCAAGCACGCTGTGAAGGCCTACGCAGAAGCAGATAGGCAGATGTTCCACGTGTTACCATCCACCATCAAAGAGGAAGCTAGCGAGGACCCCTTTGCTCCAGGATTGTCATCATATAAAAAGAAGGAGTCCAGGGACAAAGCCAACAGCTCCAGCTCTCACAACTGGAACACACTGTTCATGGAGCTGAATGCCACAACTGATGACATTGCATAGAAGTATGATGCCGCCAAGAGTCAAGTGTTTGACTACGAGACCAAGGGCAATGTGGCCATTCACTTGGCCCTGAGGGAGACCCAGCTCATCCAAAAAGTGTGGCGCTTCCTCACTGACAATCAGGTTAGTCTGGATGCTTTCAGCCTGGCTGTACGTAGCAGAGCGAAGCAAGACCGTGATTCTGATGAAGAACCTCCCGGCTGGCACCCTGGTGGCCAAGCTGCTGCCTGAGGGTGATGTCACCACCACTGTGGAGTTCCTGAAGCCCCTGGAGGCCTGCAAGGTCTTCAGACATTTGGCCTATTCTAAGTTCCACCGTATCCCCCTGTATCTGGAGTGGGCTCTAACTGGCATCTTCTCCAGCACAGACCCAAAGAAGAAAGAGCCCCAGGACCCACCAGTGGAACCTGTGGAAAAGGACAAGGCAGAGCCAGAAACCATACAAGACAGTAAGACCCCAGAAGGTGAAAAACCCAACAGGAGGAGCAGACGACTCTTGAGCAAAGATGGAAGAAGAAGAAAAAAAGAAAGAGGAGGAAGAAGACAGCCTCCCAGGATGTACTCTTTTATCAAAAATTTCAACTTCAACACAGCAGAGGAGACACTGAAGGAAGTGTTTTCCAAAGTGGGAATGGTGAAGAGCTGTTCTGTTTCCAAGAAGAAGAGCAAAGCAGGAGTGCTGCTGTCCATGGGGTTTGCATTTGTGGAATACAGGAAGCCAGATCAAGCCCAGAAGGCTCTCAAGCAGCTGCAGGGTCACATCGTGGACAACCACAAATGAGAAGTGAGGCTCTCAGAACGAGACACCAAGCTAGCCCTGACATCTGCTTGGAAGAAACAAGTGCCCAGAAAGCAGACGACCTCCAAGATCCTGGAGCAGGACATCCCTTTCCAGCTTGACAGCCAGGAGAGCCAAGAGCCCTTCAGCACCTTCAGGGAGCTGAAGACAGTCCGCTTGCCAAAGATGACTGGGACAGGCACACATACAGGGTTTGGCTTTGTGGACTTCCTCACCCAGCAGGCTATGAAGAGAGCTTTCAGCGCCCTGTGTCACAGCACCCACTGTATGGCTGCAGGCTGGTGCTGGAGTGGGCTGACTCCAAGGTGACCTTGCAGGCCCTGAGGTGGAAGATGGCCAAACATTTCCACAAGCCCCTGAAGAAAAAGCAGTCTGTGGTGTTGGACGAGATCCTGGAGCAGCTGAAAGACAGTGAAAACGACAGCAAGGAGCAAATCCTTCAGCTGTGAGGTGGCACTGAGGGGCTGCTGAGCTAGGAGTCCCACTTGCATTTGTCCAAGGGACTGTGCCCGGATTGGGAGTTGGCCTCTGTCCTGAACCATCCTCATCACCCGGGACGACAAGTCCTAGTGTAGTCATCCAGCGAAGCCTCCATTGCAAGTCACGAAAAAGCATCAAGCTCCAAGCCTGGACACCAGTCTCCCTGGTTGAGCTGAACTGTGTTGTTAATGACAGATGTGCTCTGCTCATGTGCTGGGGGTCCTGTGAAATGCATCAAGGTCCTTACCTCTGCCAGGCAGCATCCCAAGTCTGCTCCAGTTTAAGATGTAGCCTCCCCCATGGGGAGTGCTGTGCCAGCACCAGCCAGAGGACGAGATGGTGGAGTGGAAGGAACAGGAGCTACAGCCCATCTGACCTTGATCCAATCCCAGGTATAGCCATTCCCAGCTGTGTGACCTCAGACCGATGACGTCCCCTCTGAGCCTGTTTTTCTTTCTATAAAATAGGGGTGATAATTGTGCCTACCTCACTACTTTGGATAGATGGTTCTGTAATTAAATTAGTCAATTCAAGTAAAGCTCAGAGAAAATGCTTATCAAAAAAAAAATTTTTTTTAAATGAATGAATGATCATGACCTCCACCCTCTCAGCAATAGAGAATATTTCCATGGTGACATCAGCAAACTTGAAATAAGCACTCATGTAAAAGAAAGACTAAGCTACAAAAGCAGTGTTTCACCAGCAATTATTACATATCTAAATATATAGGCTGAAAGCAGTTTTGAATTTGAGACCTATCATTAAAATAGAAAAATAGAACTAAACCGTTGGTAAGATGAAATGAGGCAGTTTAAGGATTCTTACCTGTGAATGATTTTGGGTTATCCCTGCCCTTTTGTCAATTTGCTTTCAATAAAGCAAAAATACTCACAATATACTTTGTATGTAGATGAATAAAGAGATGAACAAAGAAATGATTTGTCACTTATTTAACTTTCTATTTACAGTAAAGTTGCATGGGTGGGGATAGTTCATAGTCCATTGTTAAGGCTACAACTACTATAGGTGTAAATAATCTAACACCTATATACTAGGTCAAATAGATAACTTGCTAAGTGGACTAAGTAATTCCAAATATAATAATGTCTGGTGGTCTTTTTAATGCAACTACTGTGTGTTGAATGCCTACATGTGACAAGCGCTGTGCTAGGAGCTGGATTTTTTGGTAACATTTTTCAGGCAAATTTGACCTCTTTTGTAACTAGCTTTTTAAAAATAATTTATGTGGTATGGTCACAGGACAGTCTGTAAAATAGAAGGACCACTATATGTGTGTGTGTGTGTGTGTGTGTGTGTGTGCATTTATTAATTAATTTTTACGGGTAGAGTTTTCAAAATATGATTTTATGACTGTTTTCTGAAGGTCACCACTCCTAACAGATTTTTCACTTTTCCTTCATTCCAACTCTAATTGATGTGTCACACCCCTCCTCTCTAATCACCTCCCCTCCCCTCCTCAAGGGTAAGCAGAGAAGAGAGAAGCCAAACCAAGGGAAAGAAATGAGTGTTTTAGGAAACGTTTTCTTGGTCATTGCTGTGCCTGGGTGACCATTTAATTGGGAGCTCTGTCAGAGAGTGTTTATTTTCAGTGTTCAAACATGAAATGAAAAGATGTTTTTAGTGGATGCCATTTGCATACCTCAAACCTTATTCTGCTTTCTTATTAGAAATGATTATTCTGATATATTTCTAGAATCAATGAAGCCATGTGTGGTTGGCATCCATTTAGACATGTCCCCATTTAAGGCTATTTTGCATTCAATAAGAAAACATTTGGGGGGAGTGGTAACACAATTAAATATGCTCAGTGATAGTATTTTAAAATCACTTTTCAAGAACATTGTGCACATTTGAAACACTTCTCAGATTTATCAAAGTACAACAGTTCTACGTCTGAGGCAGTGTGGTGTGTCAAGAAGAGCTTTCCTTAGACCTGACAGAGAAGACCTGGGTCTGTGTCCTGGTGTTGCCAGTAACCTGTTACGTGACATCTGCAGTAACTTCCCGGGTGGACCTTAGTTTCCTCAGAGATAATTGAGGTTTGCTGGTAGGATAAAGTGAATTCATAGTCGCCCAGAAGCAGTTAACACAATTGCAAGAAATAATCACTGTCCCTAGGTGTAAAGAGAAAAGCCTCTTTCAGCCTTATGCCTAGATGGCTTCATATGGTTCAGCCCACTCCTGGCTGCCTCCAGATGATTCCCTTCCCAGCTATACTGTGGTCAGGAAAGAATCTTTCTATAAGTTGAAAATTGGTTGATTACCCCACAGGGGTCTTCAAACTGTGATTATGGCTGTTACCCACTGTTGAATTAAAAATGAGTCACTAAAGCCAAGAACTTCAAGAGACTTTCCTATTTAAGGTTTAAAAACAGATTCAACAAGGCCCTTCTGGGATTGCTTTGAATGTAGACAAGCTATGTGTATGAGAGATGCATTATCCTCGTTTTACAGATGAGGCAGCTAAAGCTCAGAGAGATTGAGCGAATTCGCCATGCTCCAAGCACTTCCATACAACTACCTCTGTAGCAGTGGAAAATTAGTGGAACTTGCCCCCACTGAATGCCATTGAAAAGGCCATAATTTATTAATTAAAAAAAAATTTATTATTAACAATGATGCCACTTAAAAATCAAGAGTTTAGGATAGCACTGTCCAATAAAAATAAAATGTGAGCCACAAATGTAAGCCACATGTATAATTTTAAATTTTCTAGTAGCCACACTAAAAAAAAAAAGGGGGCTGTCCAGTTAGCTCAGTTGGTTAGAGTGCAGTGTTATAACACCAAGGTCAAGGGTTCTGATTCCTGTACCAACCAGCCACCAATAAATAAATAAATACATAAATAAATAAAAGAAATACGTGAAATTAATTTTAATAACATTTTATTTAAACCAATATATCCAAAATATCGTTTCAAAATGTGATTTGAAAATGTAATGAGGTATTTTACATTCTCTTTTTCATACTACATCTTTGAAATTCAGTGTGTTTTACACTTACAGCCCATCTCAATTCTGTCTACCCATTTTTGAAGGGCTCAATAGCCACATGTTTCTTGTGGCTACTGTTTGGACAGTGTAGAAAACTGCATTCCCATACAATCCTGTAAAGTGCAGAAAGCAAAACCTTCTCTTTAAAAATGTATTCCAGGGCCGGCCCGGTGGCGCACTGGATGGTGCGCCGCTTGGGAAGCGCGGCGGCGCTCCCGCCCGAGGGTTCGGATCCCACATACAGACCAGTTCCCGCTCACTGGCTGAGCGAGGCGCGGGAGCAGCACCGAGGGTTGCAATCCCGTTGCCGGTCCACGGTCCGGTATGGGGGCAACACTGAGGGTTGTGATCCGTTGCCGGACACAGAAAAAGACAAAAATAATAATAATAATAATAAATTAATTAATTAATTAATTAATTTAATTTAATTAAATAAAAATGTATTCCAGGCCGGCCCGTGACTCACTTGGGAGAATGTGGTGCCGATAGTTCCAGGGCTGCGGGTTCGGATCCCTATATAGGGATGGCCAGTTGGCTCACTTGGGAGAGCGTGGTGCTGACACCAGCAAGTCAAGGGTTAAGATCCCCTTACCGGTCATCTTTTTAAAAAAATAAAATAAGATTAAAATGTTTTCCTACTCCAATTATTTGTATAACATTTCAGAAATCTAGCCTTTGTTTTACTAATGTTGTTATCACCAGCACATGTAATAGATGCTCAAATATTTGCTGAACAGAAGTGAACTTGGGCTTACAGCCCAGGGTTACATTGGCTAGGTCTCCCCTGTTTTGTTCAATATAAGAAAAGTGTTTTCTCAAGTTAAAAAGAAATTGGAAAGATCCTGGCTATTTGCCAGGAGGTTCTGCAACTTTTTTGTAAAGGCCTAATTGCTGTGACATTTTGTTATTCTAATAGTGAAGGTAAATCCTAAAGCTTGGAGCATCCATAAGGAAAGGCATGATGGGTTCCTCTCTGGTGTTCTGATTAAAATGTGTAAATTTGATTTTAAAGGGCTTGCACTGAATAAATGCTCTTTAATTTACGTGATGTACCGTAATGTCAGTCCAAATCCTTGAGCTTCTTTGCAGTTCAAGCAACTGCCTAATACACAGAATTATTCTTCTAGTCCAGTGGTTTTCAACCCAGGGCCGTTTTGCCTTCCAGGGGAAATTGGGCAGTGCCTGGAGATATTTTTGGTTGTCGTGACTGGAAGGAGTGCTACTGGCATTTAGTGGGTCTCAGAGGCCAGGATATTCCTACACATCTTACAGTACACAGGACCTCTCACAACAAAGAATTCTCCAGCCCCAAATGTCAGTCATGCCAAGGTTTAGAAACCCTGTTCTGGTCCCATGTTGGATTCCGCCTCCTCTTCCTTCTTCCTGTCTTTTCTGCCATAAAAATAATTAAAATAGTTTAGAAGTTCCTCATTCTACTCCCCAGAAGCAATCACTGCTAGCAGCTTGTTTTTCATTCTTCTAGTTGTTGTCTTTATGACTTTAATTAAAGTAGTTGTCAGTCCTGGCTGTACATTATTCACCTGGAGAGCTTTTCAAAAATGCAGAAGGCCATGCCCCAGCCTCAAAGATTTATTCATCTTAGGTGGGGCCCACACATTGGTATGTCTTTTAAAGCTCCCATCATTCTAATGTGCAGCCAAGGTGGAAAACCACTAATGTACAGAATTTTATATTTTTTTGATTTGTCATCTAGGATAATTTTTGATTCTCTATTATAAAAGGTGAGGGGAGTTCTATACTTACTCTGTTTTCCATCCCTCCTTCCTCTTCTACCTCCAAATTGCAGGTATTCCATCATTTTCATCGTTTGGACTTTATACATTTTATGTGATTATATTCTATGTTTTGTATAGCTGGATTTTAAAAATTAAAAACATATTAGCAGCATTTACGGTTTGACCACTATGTAACATAAATCTCTGTTCTCATGAGCCTTACAATCTAATGATTAATGCTGGTCTCGTTCTTGTTCCTTTGGAGGTAGGTAACTGGCTTTTTAAAAATTTATTTATTTATTGCTGTTGAGTTAAGTTCCTTATATATTCTGGATATTAGTCCCTTGTCTGATCTGTAGTTTTCAAACACTTTCTCCCATTCTGTAAGTTGCCTCTTCACTTTGTTGATAGTGTCCCTTTCTGTGGAGAAGCTTTTTAGTTTAAGGTAGTCCCATTTGTCTATTTTTGCTTTAGTTGCCTGTACCTTTTTAGTCTCACTCAAAAAAGCACTGCCTACCCCCATTTCACATGGCATTTCCCCTATGTTTTCTTCTAGTAGCTTCATAGTTTGAGGTCTTAAATTTAGGTCTTTGATTCATTTTGAGTTGGTTTTTGTATATGATGAGAGATAGGGTAGATCTAGTTTCAGTCTTGTGCATGTGGATATCCATTTTCCCAGCACCATTTGTTGAAGAGGCTATCTTTCCCCATTGTATTTTTTTGGCACCTTT
>NW_007733480.1:45388-48730 GCF_000696425.1 Galeopterus variegatus
AATATGGACATTTTGATGATGTTAATTCTTCCAACCCATTAACATGGGATATCTTTCTATTTATTTGTGTCCTCTTCAATTTTTTTCACCAATGTTTTATAGTTTTCATTGTAGAGGTCTTTTTCCTCCTCTGTTAAATTTACTCCTAGGTATTTAATTTTTTTGGTAGCTGTTGTGAATGGGATTACTATCTTGATTTCTTCTTCAGCTATTTTGTTTTTGTCATATAGGAAGACTATTGATTTTCATGTGTTGATTTTGTATCCTGCCACTATACTGAATTTATTAGTTCTAGTAATATTGTGGTGGAGTCTTTAGAGATTTCTATGTATAGGATCAATGTCATCTGCAAATAGGGATAGTTTGACTTTCTCATTTCCAATTTGAATGCACTTTATTGCTTTCTCTTGCCTTTTTGCAGGGGCTAAAACTTCCAGTAATATGTTACATAAGAGTAGAGAAAGTAGGAATCCTTGTCCAGTTCCAGATCTTAGAGGAAAAGCCTCCAATTTTTGTCCATTAACTGTGATGTAAGCTGTGGGTTTGTTTATATGGCCTTTATTGTGTTGAGGTACATTTCTTCTATACTTAATTTGTTGAGTGTTTTTATCATGAAGCAGTGTTAGATTTTATCAAATGCTTTCTCTGCATCTATTGAAATGTTCATGTGGTTTTTTTTCCTTCATTCTCTTGATGTGATGTATCATGTTTATAGATTTTCATATGTTGAACCATCCCTGCATCCCTGGGATGAATCCCTCTTGACCATAGTATATGATCTTTTTAATGCATTGCTGGATTCTGTTTGCTAGTACTTTGTTGAGGATCTTCGAGTCTGTGTTCATCAGAGGTATTGATATGTAGTTTTCTTTTTTTGTTGTGTCTTTTTCTGATTTTGGTATGAGGGTAATGCAGGCCTGTAGAATGAGTTTGGAAGTGTTACTTCCTCTTGAATTTTTTGATAGAGTTTGAGAAGAATTGGTATTCTTCTTTAAATGTTTGCTAGAATTTGGCAGTGAAGCCATCTCGTCCCAAGATTTTCTTTGTTGGAAGACTTTTTATTATTGCTTCAATCTCATTACTCATTATTGGTCTGTTTAGGTTTGCACTGTGAGAGTTCCAGTCTCTTAAAAATTATCTTTTCTTGATGGTGATGGGAAACTTTGGGAGTAAAGGCAGGTGTCTGTGTATAGTGTGCTGTCTCAAACTGGGAGTCTCCAGTGGGTTTGCTGTTCTGAGTGGTGGTTTTGTTCCTAAGTTATCTTGAAGGAATTCTGATTTATAGATCTGAGATAATATAAGTAAAGCAGTAGTGCCCAAATGCTAGTCAATGGTAAATTTTTATCCATTCCTAGTAAAAGGGAAAGAAGATAATTCTGAAATTATGTCCTTTCTATTTTTTTCCTAATGTTAAAATGTCTTTTCTAAAAAAAAATAAAATTGGCAATGTTAACAGATGGTAGTGGGTTTTGTGGTTTTTTGTTTTTTTGTTAATAAATGTCCTTTTAATAAGTTGGTAATCCGGGCCGGCCCGGTGGCGCACTGGAGAGTGCGCCGCTTGGGAGCGCGGTGGCGCCCCCACCGAGGGTTCGGATCCCATGTGGAGACCGGTTCCCGCTCACTGGCTGAGCTCGGTGCGGGCGCAACACCAAGGGTTGTGATCCCGTTACCGGTCAGTAAAAAAGACAAAAAGGGAAAAAAAAATACTGGTCAGTAAAAAAAAAAAAAAAAAGACAAAAAATAAAAAAATAAAATAAGTTGGTAATCCTATTTCAGTGTCTTTTAGAAAAATTTTTGCAGGTGTGTGAAATGTATAAGTTTGGACTGCTGAACTAAAGTACTTTTACTGCAGTATGAAGTTATTGTCTTTGTTACTTGGAGGTGAAAGCATGATTTAATGAAGGTTTTCTTTAAGTGCTGTAAAAAATGTCTGTTTAACTTGAGAATAATTAGGGGTTCAGTAAATCAGTCTTTATAAAACCTAATGGTTATTTCTTTTTGCATAATAAGGCTTTTGCAGATATGCTGAAAGTAAACAAGACCTTAAAAAGTCTAAACATAGAATCCAATTTTATCACTGGAAGCGGGATCCTGGCCCTGGTAGAGGCACTAAAAGAAAATGACACCTTGACAGAGATCAAGATCGACAACCAGGTAAGGAAGGGCAGGCAAAGCCAACTCCCAGGGTATACAGTGACAAGGGGAAGTGCCACAAGGAGTGAGTTTAAAAGACCAAGTTCAGTGTGTGACTCGTAATGTTCTGGCTTTACTGTGAGTTAAAACAGCTTCTGGCCCACAGAGGGTGAGCAGAAGAGCTTGTCACTAATTAAGCAATGCACTCTGGGACAGCCTGAGACATAAAGAGCCAGCTATCCCCCTAACCCTAGACTAGTCACGCACTAGAAGAGAAAGCCAGGAGGTGGAGGCAGAGGTGGTGACAGCTCCTTTCTTCAGCCATCATCATTGTTACCTTTAGCTTGCTTTGCTTCTCACTGGGACTGTGGCTGGAAGGAGAAAGCAGAGTGGCCATGGCCAGAGACTCAGATTTCTTGCTCTTGGCTGGAGGCTGCCAGAGGTGAAAGAGCAGACTCAGGCTTCTGCAGTCTGGTGTTGGCCACAGAGAACCTATTGAAAGGAATCAGGGTTCTAGAAGGTGGTGTGGCATAGGGTAGCAGTCCACACCCATAGTATGATCACACTCTCAACTCTGCCCAGCATTTCTCGGGTTCCCATCAACAGCCCAAGCAAGCTGCTTTTCCCTAGAGCCACCACTTCCTGTGCCTTGGAGACCTCTTTTTCCCAGCCTCGGCCTGCAGTGCCTTCAGAGTTGCTCTGCTGGCCTCTCCTGGCTCCTGCCCAGCAACACTCACTATCAGCCATGATGCTGTGCCCTGCTTCTTCGGCTACAGGGAAGTGTCTGCCATGGGGATTCAGCAAATCTGAAGAGTCTAGACACTATGTCATGGGGAGAAAGAGCCCTGGAATGGACCAGAAAGAGCAGAGAGCAAGACTTGTGGTGTGAGCATTCCCTGTGGTGTGTTGGCAGAGTAACAATGGGGACAAGAG
Source organism: Galeopterus variegatus (assembly GCF_000696425.1). NCBI lineage: Eukaryota > Metazoa > Chordata > Mammalia > Dermoptera > Cynocephalidae > Galeopterus > Galeopterus variegatus. Next base: position 48,455 of record NW_007733480.1, read on the forward strand.
GGACAATGTAGAGAGTAAATGTTCAAATTACCCTTTGCAGGGGCCGGCCCGGTGGCGCACTGCGCTAGTGCGCCGCTTGGGAAGCGCAGCAGCGCTCCCGCCGAGGGTTCGGATCCCACATACAGACCGGTTCCCGCTCACTGGCTGAGCGAGGCGCGGGGGCAACACCGAGGGTTGCGATCCCGTTGCCGGTCCCGGTCCAGTGCGGGGACGACACTGAGGGTTGCGATCCATTGCCGGACATGGAAAAAAGACAAAAAAAAAAAAAGTTTCACT
>NW_007733480.1:49073-72463 GCF_000696425.1 Galeopterus variegatus
CATTCCCTGTGGTGTGTTGGCAGAGTAACAATGGGGACAAGAGGGACAATGTAGAGAGTAACTGTTCAAATTACCCTTTGCATGTCTGGGGACGATGTCTGAGAAATTTCCTGGTCCAAACCTTCCAAGACCTATCAAAGCCCCAGAGTCTTACCCAGGACTATTGCCTAAGCCTGGAAACCCCAACAGTTCCTCTCTGTCTGCTAACCTGTCAAGCAGGCTTTTTCAGTGCAGGCCATCTGACCCTAGATTCCTTCTGAGGCTCATTGCCAGGGAAGCAAGGAAACTCTACCAGGAGACAGGAGCTTCTTCATTCTCACCCTCCCAGAATGGACACGCCACCAAAACAACTTTCCCAGATACAGAGGGCAGCACCGCGGGGGATGTGCCATACATGGCCCCACGCACTGGGGAGGCTTGATGCTGTGGGTCCCGGTGTGTGTCCAGCTGCTAGTAAATTAAGAAAGAGGCATCAGGAGTGGAAGAGTAGGGAAACAAGCTGGAGAGAAATATGAAGTGAGTGAAAAGAAGTGATAGCCTAGGGTATTTGTTGAATAGACTAGTATCCGGAAGTTTAGTGGGCTCTTAGTAAATATTTCCAGGGGATGTAAGAGAGTAGTGGGTATCTTGTTCCAAAGTACATTTAACTTTTGAGGCCGGCCCGTGGCTCACTCGGTAGAGTGCGGTGCTGATAACACCAAGGCCACGGGTTCAGATCCTATATAGGGATGGCCGGTTTGCTCACTGGCTGAGCATGGTGCTGACAAAGTACATTTAACTTTTTGTATTGGTTAGGACCATGGTGAAACCCCATAGCTGAAATAACATCACAGACACTTTGTTCCTAGTTCTTTGCAAGATACCACCTAGTTAAGGTTGTCAGATAAAACACAATTATATTTGACTTTCAGATAAACAATTTTTAGTATAAGGATGTTCTGTGAAATATTTGGGACTTCCTTATGGTAAAAAGTTATTTGTTGTTTATGTGAAAGTCAGATTTAACTGGGTATCTTATATTTTTATTTGCTAAATCTGGCAACCCTTCACCTAGTGAATGATCTAGAATCCTGAAAATTTAGAACAGAGCAGCTTTTTTTTTTTTTCTTTCCAAAAGATGACCGGCAAGGGGATCTTAACCCTTGACTTGGTGTTGTCAGCACCACACTCTCCCAAGTGAACCATGGGCCAGCCCTAGAATAGAGCAGCTTTTTATAATACATATGAAGAAGACCCTGAAATATGAAGTCTGAACTTGCTCTCTTAAATACCCTCTAAATCGACCTCATCACTCCTTCTCAGTCATCTAGGAATGGATTTATGTAATTTTTCAACTTCAGTCCTCCATTATGCATCTGAAAGGGCTTTTCTTGTGTATGACAAGAAGAAGGATTAAGATTTTTTAGAGGAACTGGAACAATTGTTTGCTTTATCAGAAGAATGAGGAACTTCAGAGTCAAAACTTGTATATGAATCTTGTTTGTTGATTCAGACTGTTAGAAGTAGGGCCGGCCCGGTGGCACACTCAGTAGAGTGCAGCGCTTGGGAGCACAGAGGCGCTCCCGCCGAGGGTTCGGATCCCATATAGAGACCGGTCCGCTCACTGGTTGAGCGCGGTGTGAGCGCGACACCGAGGGTTGCGATCCCGTTGCCGGTCGCAGTACGGGCACGACATCGAGGGTTGCGATCCCATTACCGGTCACGAAAAAAGACAAAAAGGAAAAAAAAAAAAGAAGTAACTTCAGTTTCTTCATCTGTATAATGAAAGGTTTGTAATAAAACTATCTATAAGACAGTTTTCCTCAAGCAGGACCAACAGCTGAGACCAATTTAGCATCACAGCAGCAGGAACCTGCACCAAAATGAAGGCCTGCTGAGAATCTAACCTGGGCCGGGGTGGGCTGCTGCAGCTAGGCTCCAAGTGAATATGTAATGATTTAATCAGGTATCCCAGTGAGAACAACAATCAGTGATGGTGATGCGTATTAAAGAAACAGATGGGTAACTGCTAAAGAAATTTGAGTAGATAAGAGTTCACTTGAAAAAAAAAAGGTGATCTGAAGACATGTATGCTTAGACTTCTGTTTTTGTTGTTTTCCTTTGTATTTAGTGACTTAAAATATAAAAAGAAAATACATCTAAATTATAAGAATTTTTGATGCCCATTTGTTGTCCTGGGTTTATATAGCACAAGAAACCACAAAACAAAACAAAAAAAGACCCAGGCTAAGAAAGAAACATGCCCTATGTTACATTACTTCCTCACCTTCTTTACATGCCCCCCTCAGTACAGTTTTCTTCAGCTCCTAAGTCCTTTACATAGCTATTAGCATACCCCTCCTCCTTCAAACAAAAAATAAAAACTATCATTCTATTATTCATACTTCTATTTTTCTTTACCAGAGTACATGAACAGCTTATGCAATTAACATTATACAAGGGGAGGTTGTGTTTCTATTTTAGTACTTTACTAAAATGTCATATAAGATTTACTGCGAAATAGAGAAAAAAGCCCAAAAATGAAGGAGAAGTAAATACAGATTTGCCTTTTATTGCAAAATAAAGCAGCTATACGGATGCTGACCAAAATGTAAACTACTGAGAACACAGCCAGCTGCTTAGAGAGGAGGGACTCAGACACCTGGGAGTGTAGGTGTTGGGGTAAGTTCTGATCATAACATTAACACTGCAGGTTACCCAAGTCCAGGACTCAAATGTACCACTTTGTTCCACTCCAGGGGCACAAGCCATAACTATGGCAGCCCCAACTTTAGCTCTGGTCTCAATCCTTAATACAGTCCCATGTTCTAAAGTGTATCAAGAGCTAAAGTTGCTCATGAAACTTGTCAGTCAGTATCTCTTAGTTTTTTTGCTGCCTCTCCCTTCCATAGGCCCACATTGCTTAGAATGATAATCTCTGCACTGTAGGTACCCATAATTGTCATTGTCTGACTGGAAATATCACATTGTGTTCATTTCTTGGGGAGAGACTCGTTTGACAGGTTTTTGGATGACAAGAAAGAAAGGAGCAGAGTTAAGCCTTAAAACTTGCCTGAGACACAAAAGTTCCTCCATAAACTTTTCTCATTCGTCTATTCCATACTTAAATTTTCCAAATTTAAAAGGAATGTCTTTTTAATATAAAGACAAAATTGCATGGTACTGGCACAAAAATAGGCTGGCAAAGCAATAGAGTAACAAACCAGAGTACACCTGAATGTCCTGCAGTGATGTGTCACTATATCAAATCAGGGAAGAATGGAGTAAAGACAATAGGACAATTTGCTAGCATTTTATTTTGGAACAAAATTAAGTTGGGTATCTGTCTTTATTCCTATGTTAAAATGTATTCCAGATGAAATGAAGAATTAATACTAAAATATAAGAATTATAAAACAAATGGAAGAAATGAGGAGGAATAGACAGCCTTCCTAAACATGACATAAAATTTAGGAGATTGATAAATTTGACCATATGAAAAAATTTTTAAGTCTTTATGGTAATCAAAAAGAAAGTCAATGGGGCCGGCCCGGTGGCACACTGCTACAGTGCGCCGCTTGGGAGCGTGGCGGCACTCCCGCCGAGGGTTCGGATCCCACATACAGACCAGTTCCCGCTCACTGGCTGAGCGAGGTGCAGGCGCAGCGCCGAGGGTTGCGATCCCGTTGCCGGTCCCGGTCCGGTACGGGCGCGACACTGAGGGTTGAGGGTTGCGATCCGTTGCCGGACACGAAAAAAGAAAAAAAAAAAAAAAAGAAAGAAAGTCAAAAGACAAATAGAGCAAAGTGTTGTCAGCACATTTGAAGGTTGCGATCTGTTGCCGGACACGGAAAAAGAAAAAAAAAAAAAAGAAAGAAAGTCAAAAGACAAATAGAGCAAAGTGTTGTCAGCACATTTGACAAAGGGCGAGTTTCCTAATATATAAGAAACTTACAAATCAATTAAAAAAAACAGAAACCATAAGCTGGTAGAAAAATGGGCAAAAGACATAGATTATTAGTTTTCGAAAAAATACAAATGCTTAAGAAAATTAGTTTTTCTTATTCATAATTGAGAAATGCAAATTAAAGCAATTATAAATAAATGCAGGTGACATAAATTTTGGTTAAATGGGTTGACAGATTTAAAAGATTGATAATATCTCATTTGGCTAGGGTGGGGAAAACAGTAACTCTCATACGTTGTTAGCATATACATAGTTACCCTTTGAAGGTCAGTCAGTAATACATCAAAATTTCAAACATGCTTACCCTTGGACCCAGATATAATTTCCCCTTTAGGCACACATTCAGAAATGTCCCAGGATATATGGGGATTGGGGGGTGGGGGGCAGTTCATGCAGCATCGTGAGGAATAGTGGAAATGGAAAGCAATGTAACCTAAGTCATTAGGACCTGCCCAAGTAAATTATGACCCATCACTATGATGGAATGCTATGTAGATCTTTATAAGGATGAGGGAAATGTATATTTACCAACATGAAAAAATATCCTTAATGTTAAATGAAAAATAAAAACTTGTTTCAGAGCAATATGCTAGTATAAGGGCCAGCCCGTGGCTCACTCGAGAGAGTGTGGTGCTGATAACACCAAGGCCACGGGTTTGGATCCTATATAGGGATGGCCGGTTAGCTCACTGGCTGAGTGTGGTGCTGACAACACCAAGCCAAGGGTTGAGATCCCCTTACCAGTCATCTTTTTTTTTAAAAAAAAGAACAATATGCTAGTACAATCCATTTGTGTGGAGAAAAGCATAGACATACAAGTGATTGTGTAGATATGTGAATGCACAGAAAATGTTTAGAAGACTATACACTACATGCCAAACTGGCCTTCTCTAATGGGAATGTTGGAGGCAAGGGGCTTTTATATTTTATATACTTTTTGTTAGCTTTTTTTCTAAACAAGACTGTACTTTTTATTTTAAATTAATGTGTTTTTTTTTTTCCTTTTTGTCTTTTTTCGTGACCGGCAATGGATCGCGACCCGCAGTGTCGCGCCCGGACCGGGACCGGCAACGGGATCGCAACCCTCGGTGTTGCTCCCGCACCTCGCTCAGCCAGTGAGCGGCCTTAAATTAATGTTATGAAAAATATAACCTTTTAAATTTAATTTTAAATTCCTATGTTTACATATCCACATTTTTAAAAAATGCTTTTTATTTTTTCATTATTCTGTCTCAACTTCAACAAAAAAACCTCTCTCCACCAATTTAAGCAACATTAAGCAATTTTTCTGTAGCCCAGTAATCTCAGTATTTGATAATTCATCTGACTGTGATTAGTTCAAACCTCAGCAAAGCCTCTTCAGGATCTCCTGGTGAAACTGTGCTGAGAGAGAATGGACCATCGACTGATGATCTTTCATTATTTGGGGATCTGGATCCCAGAATAGAATATTCAATAATTGGATCGATTGCTATAAAACAGTTTCACTATTAAAAAACATCCTTTGTTTAAACCACAAATACTGGAGTGAATTAGAAACACCAAATACTAGTTTTGCTTTAACTTCATCTCTGAAGTCTTCTTCTTCATAAATGATTTGCTTAGTTTTTTCAACTTAGAATGCCAGTGGATTCAGCTATCTATTGGATTTTGCTTCTAGACAAGGATCAGGACTCAAGTGATTGTGTGGAGAAAGCATCTCAAGTGACTCTGTCCCTTTCTATTGCTTGGCCTTTTTGTCCAACAAGTAGCCATATATCTTTCCTGTGAAGGTAACTGTTTCCTCTTCCTTCCTGGTCATTCTGTGTGTGTGTCTGCTCCTGCAACAGAGGCAGCAGTTGGGAACAGCCGTAGAGATGGAAATTGCCCAGATGCTGGAGGAGAATTCAAGGATCCTCAAGTTTGGATACCAGTTTACCAAGCAGGGGCCACGAACAAGGGTGGCAGCTGCCATCACAAAGAATAATGACCTGGGTAATGCACCCTGATATGTGCTGTTAGCAATTAGAAGAGTGTGATGAGCATTCATTTCTCCACTTCAGATACAACATCTCACTGACACCGTTCCACTGGCCTTTGGTGTCACTTAGTCCTTCATCAAGGGCACTTTATTACATAGTCATAGAAGTTCTTGCGGTCCTCACAGTGTTTAATTTCCATTGTAGCATTTTCCAGACAGCCTTTGATTTTTTCTTGATTTCTTTTGTATATTTGCCTCTCATTTGCTTACTTCTTACATGCAGTCACCCCCTGTTGTTGTTTCTGCACCAGAAAATGGACACAGGGACCCAGAAATTTCTAGTTTACTTATGTTTGACTTCTGACTGTGCTTTAGGTTTAAATATGGTATGTCTGATACTTTGGTACTTTACATGTGAAATAAACTAATGGAGCTACGTTATGAAGATTAAACTCAGAAGTTTTAATTTTTCCTATTGCCACTTTTTGCTGAGGATCTACGCCATTTCTTCTGTTAGGATGAGGATGGGAGGTATGTCCTGGTCAACCACAGCATAGAAGAATGGAACAGATTGGAAGACTTGGTTTGGTGACATCCTAGCCACCTGCAGCAGCATGGCAAAAGGACATTTAGGAGTAGACAGTCCATTTGGCAAGCAGTTACTCTATATAGCAGGCTCCAGTCTCCAGTCTGAAGTTCAGGGACAGAATGCAAGGCCTTGGACAGGGGAACTGGGCAAGTTGTCCATGAAGTATAGGGCTGGCTCAGAGGAAGATTCAAGATTCAGATACTGGACAAGATAGAAGCTAAGAATTTGAATGGGAAGGGGCAAACAAAGGTCAGTGTTCAGTTTACTGACCAGGCATGCTTAGCCAATACCCCGGGTCCCAGTGCAGTGTGTGGTGTCAAGAGGCTGGCCAGGCATATAGCAGTGCTTACCTGTGGGATGTAGAGGCTGAGGCCAACAGGCAGCCCAGCATAGAGAGCTTTGGGGAAGGGTGGCGGCAGCAGTCAGGAGACACCTAGGAAAAGCACATTGAGTCCATGACTGACATAGAAACCAAAAAATAAGCAAAACTAGGGTTTTGAAGTGAATAGAGAGGTGATCCCGAGCCCAAGAGCAGCAACTGTGTGCAACCACTTTGTCTAATTTCTTGCAGCCTAGGCGGGAGCAGGCTGGGCTATTTATTTTATTTATTTAGGCAGTTGGCCAATATGGAGATCTGAGCCCTTGACCTCAGTGTTACCCAAACCACTCTCTAACCAACTGAGCCAACTAGCCTGGCCTAGGCTGGGCTGTTTAAAGTGGAGAGTTGGGGCAGGATCACAGCCAGGGCACCATTTCGCCAAATCCAGGAAGGTTCAAGTAGCCCTCTTCCTAGCGACAAGGGGAGACTGCAGGTGAAAGGGGGAGAAGAGGGTTGCAGATAACTAGGAAGCAGGCAGTCTGAGCAACTTCTTTGATGTTAAGTACCAGTTTAAGGAAATCTTAATCTCTGAGTTCACTTGCAATCTGAATCACACCTTTCTTGAAAATTGATACTTAGAAATTTTTATTTAAAAGGGGTTTGGAAACTTGAACTTCTGCTTGCAGCTCCTCCTGGTCTTCAAGCCATGATCAGAATTAATAGATTGTGATTGTGTTAACCTGGGGAATTAGTTAAAGCCAGTTGGTGTTTGAGTTGCACAGAAGATGATGTTCTGTGGATAAATGACCATGAAAATATTTAGTTCACTGTTTCATGGGTCTATTCTGGACCTTCTACTTCATAGAAATGGGAAAATTCTAACACTCCAAGTTCCCAACTATCAGACATAGCTTTATTTAAATGTAAATTCCACCAGACACTGAATTATTATATCATTTCCATTTACTGCCATGGTTGAGTATTGAAATTTAAGGTAACTGTGTCTTCAAATGTGTGGGATTGCAATTACGTGTGATTAAGTTGTTTGTCTGGAATTTAAGGGATATTGCTTTAATTTGTCTTTTTAACCCTTTGTTTCTTTTTTTCTTGCCTAGTTCGTAAGAAGAGAGTTGAAGGTGACCGAAGGTAAACTTCCACAAGAGGTGAAGTTTCACCCCAGCAGCCGTTTAAAAACACACAAACAAAAACTCTCCTCCTTCCCCATTGGGACCATTTTATCAAAGGTTGTTCATTTCCGTTAACCACACAACTAATAATTTAATTGTTTTTCTTTTTTAGCACTACTTGCTTATCTTGGATTTTTTGATATATATAGTAGTTTTATTTGCTCATGGGCACCTCTGGCAACTTGACAAGTGGACTGGTGCAGATCCGAGAGAGTGACAATGATGGAAAATGATTTTAAGGTCTGGCCAGTTAGCTCAGTTGGTTGGTGTGTGGCCTTGTAACACCAAGGTCAAGGGTTCAGTTCTCCATACCTGCCAGCTGCCAAAAAAAAAAAAAACAGAAAGAGAATGATTTTAACCACTTTCGTATTGGGTTGTCTTGCTTTCTTACTTGAGCTTATTTTTTTAATCACTGAAAGGCATTTATTATATAATTTGTGTTTGTAACTGTGATTATGATAGAGGCCTATCTCTGTTTACATGCATAGCTTTGAGTTAGGCTAAATACATCAGAAGTGTTCTGCTGACCACATGCGATGTTAGTATTGCCAATCTTTCACTTGGTGAAAAAAAATGTGACCAATTTAGCACAAATTCTCCCTTAGTTCCAGAAAAATCACTAAATGTACATGCCCCACTGATTGAAGATCAGTGATGTCATCTTCATAAAGCAAGATAGCATTATGACACTTTAACACAACATTAGCAAATAAGTATAAAATATTTATTAACCCGCAAATATAGCTTCAAGCCAGACTCACTGGTAGCAAAATGAATTAGCACACCCACCTTTACTGACTATTCAGCATAAATTGGATCTTTAACATGACTCTAAATGGATAACTGTTTACAAAGCTGTTTTAAGGTTTTCCATACATGAGAGGAAATTTTTAAATTTTACCGAGGGAGGCTTTTAAAACACTACATTTCTAAATAAAACAATAATAATTGCACCTTAATCAGGGTTGTCTGGTACATATGATTGCATTAGTTTAACTTTCATGTAATAAAATCACAGAGTGAAATGTGAAATTCCGGTTTATTATACAGATTTTTGTCCACATGGCATGATCCTTTCAGACATTTGCAAACATCAGGAAAAAATGAGAATTATCAATTATCCAGATGTTTGCCATCTCAAGGACAAAGCCTGTGAAAGTATAACAAAGATGACTGCATTGTAGTGTGCATTCATCTTTTCATGTAGCAGTGCAACAGTGCAATGCTAAACTGAAGAAACAGGTGACTACACCAGCTCTGATAACTGTCAGTGCCCGAGGCTGTAATTGGTGGCACTTTGACACTGCCTGAGGCACCTCTCCCTCTCTTCTTCCTTTCTCCCCTCCCTTCCTTCCAACACATTCTCTCTCTTTTTTTCTTCTTTCTAATTGTGAGCCTCATAATGGTGACGGTCCCTTGTGCTGGTGACACCTAGAGAGATTGCTGACCCAGGCAGAAGGTGTTCCCACTCCAGAATTTAGTTAGTAACTGAGTTGCTCAGTAGGAGTAAAACAAGTTAATGGGAAAATAATTGATATATTATTCTATTTAGCTTGTAAAGCACATGGAATCTGTTTAGGATAGCCCTTATAAAAATGGATATTCTCCTGTACTATAAGTACCTGCATCTGTGTCCCTAAAGTACTTTGAAACATCTCATTTCCCTGAGTATTTTTTACATTTTTGAGGACACAATAAGCAGTTCATTCTGACATTTTTGGAGCCCTAAAAATCCTTTCATTAGTTTGCTACTATATTTCCCTATCTTTCTAAAAAACATAGTAAGTACTATTTGATGGTTTTCAGTCTGATTTTGCCTTCCTTCTTACCCATTTAGGTGTGGGGAGTTGGAGCCAACGTGTATATGCTTGCTGATTGTTAAATTTTCAAGAGTTTTGCAAACTGGCTGCCCAACACAGCCATTATTAAAAATTAAATGATATGCACTTAGAACCAAATAAATTATATTAAGGACAAAAGTAATGAACACTCAGAATTACACTTTACTATTTCTGTGCTCTTGAGATGACTTACATCTATTGTGTCTGCATAGTGGAAATACTACCTAAGGGTGCACACATCTCTTCCCAACTCCATGTTCACTAACTTCGTGTTAGTAGTTTGAAATTGGGCATTGTGGGAGTACTTAAGCCAGAAAATTAGCAGTACGTTACAAATTGGGGCTTTTTTCTTCTCTAGATTGCTGGTTGATAAATGTTCATTAGCACACCACTGCGTGAAATGTATACAGTCCTCTTTTTTTTTTTTTTTTTTTTTGTATACATATGTTTTGGTTATCATGTTGCCAAAGGGGGAGGAATGTTTCTCTTAGGTGTCTTTTCTGCTATTTCTTCGGATTTGTTACCTATTTAAGTGCTGAGTCCCTGACATGCCTCTCCATTTAAGCCTTTTTTCCCTTCTTTTCTCATTCACTTTTTCTTGCCTTCATCCCTAAGAAATCTTGGCCCCTATGGAGTGTTCCCTGCAGCCCACAGTGCTGTGGACTGGGGGCTAAAGCAGTTATTGACAAACCCTAGCAGAAAACAAACAAAAAAAAAATCAGAATTTCATCTTGGCTTTTTCTTCTGTACAAACAGTTGTTGATAGTATTAAAGCAAGATAATATGTTGTTATTAAAAATACAGCACTGTTTTTAGCTCGTAAAATAATTGGGTCACATATAATAGAGTCTGTGAAATCAAATATTTATTATTCTTTGTTTTATTATTACCCGTGTTTTTAAGGTAGCTTGAAAGGTGACACTTTCTTGAGTGTTCACATATTGAAGATTACTGTTAGGAGATAAACATACATTTTGGGGAGCCTATCAATTATTAAATTAGCTTATGACTTCATCTCACCATTTGCCCAAAGTGTGTCAAGTGTAGGCTTTTTCATGATCATGGGCATGATTAATCCCTTACTATCTATCGTGATGGGGCATAATGTATGTTAAATATTTTTATATGTGTATGTTTTGCCAAATTTGGCAATATCTGGACAACTGACTGAAGGGAGATCATTTCTTTCCATTTGCACCTCCCTTCCCCTTTTAGAGTTGCACAGGTTCGTGTTAAATGTAAAATCTCTCACCAGCACTTGCGGGCTCATATCACCAACACCACATATAGAAGATGACTTTTAGGAGATAAATTTTGGAAGTCTAGAAATCATATGATTAGTCCAGCACTACATCTCCTAAAGTGTATAATGGAAGCTCTTTCATCCTCATAAGCATGACTAAATCCCTTAATTTCATCTTTGGACGGTATAATGTAAATAAGCGTGTGCGTGTGCGCATGTGTGTGTGTATGTGTGCATGTATGTGTGTTGTCAGATATCCAACCAGGTATTTGGCTACATCTGGACAACTGACTGAAGGGAGAGGCTCTCTCCCAGCCCCACTTCCCTTACCCTTTTTAGAGTTGCTGCAGGCCCAGGTTAAGTGTGAAATTACTTCCTGGAGTTTGTAGTTTATGTCACCAACCACATTTCACAGCTGTCTGCAGGATGACTCTTAGGAAATAAATATTAAAAGCCTAGAAATCATTTAGTTGTACCAGCACTAAATCCTCCCATCTGCCTGAAGTGTATAATGTCATCCTCATCAACATTTTAAGCCCCTTCCTTCCATAGTTGTAGGACACATTGTATACAAATATTTTGTACATAAAGATCATCAAATACTGTAATGAGGTATTTAGCTACACCTGGACAACTGACCGAAGGGAGACCCTCTCTCCCGGTCCCACATCATTACCCCTCTCAGAGTTGCTGCAGGCCCAGGTTAGATAGAGAATCGCTAACCTGGAGGAGCAGCTCACCCATCTTAGAACACACAGTTCATCTTACAACAAAAGTCCATCTCCAGTTAATAAGTCAGAAATCATCCCAGTGCCTGTACTCCTCAAACCAATTTCCCTAAGGAAGACTGGCACATCAGACCAGAAGAACAGCTGCTTCTCTTCTGCACCAAAATGTGGCCCCAGGCAGGGCACCAGCATTAGGGAAACCAATGTTTTCCGAATAACTGCCATGAGAACAATCCAGACACTCAAACTTAAAACCCTTAACACCAATGTTAAGCATCAGCATGCTTTAAATTTAAGATGGCCCTTTGGAATTTACAACAGCATTGGCTGATATTTCCTTTTTCGTAGATACGATGTACTCAGCCCTCTCCTAGACATTGTGAAGGAGACAGGAAATATAAGAATTCTGGATTAACATAATTTTATATGTGTTTCTGGGTTTGGGAGGTAGACTGGGTGCCTTTTTGCAAAGTAGATACCTTCTTTAGTTCAAGTGTGTATAGCACTAGGAAAAATGGATGAGGGTGTGGAAAGTTGTGAATACTAGGTTCTCTGGTATGTTATTATACTACATAGAACTGTTTCTGGAGTCAGGTTTTAAGTCATGCTCCTGACGCTTTCTTCTTCTCTTCCACTAATAGCTATTTCCATTTTAATGAGCAGATTTTCAGGAGGAAATGTCCTACCTCTGCCCTCCACTAGTAATTTCCCTTTACCTAGCCTTATTGCTCTTCCTTTCAAATATCTCTGCTACTCACCCCACCCTCAAAGCTAAAGCATTGTGAGACACCCAAAGGAAAGGAATGGGAGTGCTTAGAAGCATCAGGCTGAGCCTGCTGGGTGAAAATTACATGATTAGGCCTCCTTGAACACACTAGCCAGAGAAAAGTACCCAGAACCTCAAGGATATATTCATTGTTTTCTTGCTCCCCAACTCTAGATCAGATTGGATTTTACTTTGGGTTCAGGAATTTGGTAAAGTGGAGGGACTGACGGAGGTGGGGAAGGAGGATGGAAATTAAAGATTTAAATTTCTTTAATGAGAGAACTGAGCTCTGGTCAGTTTACCTCTTTCGCATCTGCCTGCAACAGCAGTGATTGATCAATCAGAAGATGAATGGAGGAGGAGCTGCAAGTTTGAAATTTGTAACCTGACTCTGAGTACTGGTCTAGGGATAGTACATGTACCAGAGGTTATGCCAGTTTGGAATACATTGTAGACTTGGAGGAGGGTGAAGGAGAGGGCTGAAGACATAGACCTAGAAAATAGACATAGACCTAGACATAGACACTAACCAGACTTTTCTCTGATATCTTCCATGGTAGTCATTCTGAGCACATTGGCTCAGCTGAGTAAACCACTAACCAGACTTTTCTCTGATATCTTCCATGGTAGTCATTCTGAGCACATTGGCTCAGCTGGTTGATAAGGTGAAAAGGCATTGTACTAACGGTTTTGTAGACTGAATCCCAATCCCATCACCAACACTTAGCAGGTATATATTCTGGGCAATTCATTCAATTGCCTGCCAATTATAGACTATATAGGGGAAGAGCACTGGATTCAGAGTCAAGAAACCTGGACACTTGACTCTACATTTTCTTAGCTGGGTGACTTTGGGCAAACCACTTGGTCTCACAAGCCTAAGGTTCTTCAGCTATAAAATGAGAATATCTTCACTAACTACCTCACAGAGTTGTGGTGAGAATATAATCAGATAATTGGATAAAACACTATATAAACTGGAAAGTGTTGCACAAAAGCAGGAGATTATTTTTATTATCAATTCACTAATGTTTTCCACTGCCTCTTGAATCTGTTTTATTCTGACCGATTACATCTTCCATACATTTGGAGTATGGGGAATTGAAGCATGGGTATAAGGTGGGGGACTGGCATTATTTTACTTTCAGCATAGAAGTGAGGTAGTTGATGGTGGTAGGTGTTTATACCAGCGATGCATATAGTAGGGCATTTTCCTGGGTCATTTTGACAGTACCTTGGGAAATAGTCATAATCCTTGCAGAGGATATAAGGCCAGACACAAGGGGGAAGGAAGCAGTGACTAAGAAGTAGGGGAGGTTCTGTGGCACTACTGCCCTCCTGTCACTGCTGACATTAAGTGAGGCTAAGATTTAAGGTATGACTGGAGGCCTAGGAAAGAAGACTGTCCTTAGGACTCCAAGAATTTTTATGTCTCATAGCTGTGTAGCAAGCACTAGCTCTTTTGGTGAAGGGGAGAAAGTGCTGCCTATTGTGAGATCAGCTCTCTGGGGCAGCAGCTGCCTTGTTATCACCAGCAACCCCAGCCCTGGTCAGTATTATTTCTGCTATGAAAGGTGTTGAAGCATGGCCTCACAGGACTTTCATAAACACTTGGAGGCAGGGACTGTGTCTCATCAATTTTTGTATCTTTGGTACCATCTAGTAAGGTGTGGGGCAGCAGCTGCCTTGTTATCACCAGCAACCCCAGCCCTGGTCAGTATTATTTCTGCTATGAAAGGTGTTGAAGCATGTCCTCACAGGACTTTCATAAGCACTTGGAGGCAGGGACTGTGTCTCATCAATTTTTGTATCTTTGGTACCATCTAGTAAGGTGCTTTGTACATAGTAGGTGCTTAATAAATGTTTAAATTTAGTTGTCCTACAGCCCCACAAAGTTATGCTCCATTTGCCACCATGTGATATTTTTGGAAAACAATACTGATCTGGATGCCAGCTGTATATAACTTTGGGCAACACTCTCCATCTCTCTTGTCTTCATTTCCTCTGTAAAATGAAGTGTGGATTAGATGCTCTTTAAGTTCCCTTCCAACTCCAAAAAGTTGCAAGCCTGAGATTCTAGATCGTTTCCATTGTTTCCAAACATGGGTGAGTAATGCCTCCGCTCAACTCCATTTCTCTCCAGAAGACTGTGCAGAGGAAGAGATCTGAATAGTCCACTGACAGTTATTTGTTCCTCTTCAGCAGTTTTTACTGTCTTCAGAATAGTTCTGGATGAGCAGCCTTTTCTGAAAGGATATTTTAAAATATGGTATATAATATTTTTCTCCTCAGAACCCATGGGGAAGGAGGGGAGGAAATGCAAAGAAGGAAACTTAGCACAGTAAACACAATGTTTTTCATAGGTTTTTATTTAAAATTTGTGTGTGTTTGTGTTTCTGAGCACATGCTGACTAGGTAACAGAAAAATCAATCAGAAGTGCACTATGCAATTGAGAGAAGCTGGCCCAGGATTAAAAACTTCCTATGGATTAATGTGGATAGATAGGAATTGGCCATACGGTGAAATGAGATGGATAGGAAATGTGCTTTTTGAGGAAATTTTATTTTAGTACCAAATGTTGCCAGTGACAATCTTTAGTTAAAATTATTCAGACTTAAGATTCTTATCCCTGCCATTTGGGGTTTTTTCATTTTTTTTTAAACCTGTATACATGAAGAATGTTTATATTTTATGTCTTTATGTTAATTCTGTTTCATCTGTTCAAGGAATGTGAATCAGTGGCATATTTCATTGCATTTAAAAATGTAAAATACTTGCATGTCACCAATGTGTAATATCTTACCAGTTCAGATGCCTGTAATGTGTAACCTGATGTGCACGTGTATTGTTTTGAAGAGAATAAAGGAAATAGTACTTCAGTAAAGTCTTTTACACTTATATTGGCAACATTTATTTAACTAAGCAGTTATTGAAAAACTGCACACAGTTTCATTTTTCATTTGAAAGGTTTTGATCAAAGCTAGACAGTTATACTAGGGAATTAAAGACTGATATGCCCTTTAAATGTGAAGTTGAATATTGTGTGGAAAGTAAATGTGTGATAAAGCAAAATGTATGGATTGTGAAGTACTTTTGCCCTGATAATTAATAAGGACCCCAGTTGGCCCGAATAGTTGCAATTATTTGACCCTTTGGAATTAGCCAGCCAGATCTAATGCTAAGGTAAATGTAAGCTGTTTTAATTAATCAAGATCTTTCTGCTTTCAAAGATATAATTTCATTTGTGTTCATTTGTGTCTGGAATGATATTTTCAAATGAAAATGTTAAGAACATTGGGAATTAATAAACTTTCCTTTCAAAGAGAAAGTAAAGACTGATTTTTTCTGGCTTTATTTATTTATTTAGGTAGCTGGCCAGTATGGGGGTCTGAACCCTTGACCTTAGTATTATAACACCATACTCTAACCAACTGAGCTAACCAGCCAGCCTATCTGGCTAATTTTTAGACTCTCTCTTTAAAATAAATGGTTGGCACCATGCTCTTATATTAAATGAGCACATTTGCAGAAGAACTATAAAGTGCTCTTACTATGAAGAAGATGAGAAGTAGGCAACCACAAATAGCCAGAGGGAGAAATGAAAACTTGTTATCAAAACAAAAATGCATACGTTTGGCTAAACAGTTAAAATTTGTTAGAAGAAATGGGAGTTATAGATAACTCAAATGGGTTAACCATTTTATTTTGAATTTTTAATATCGACTTTGGATTTACTCTTTTTTTAAGCTATTCTGGGAATTTGTCACATTAAACATAAAAATAATAGTTACATTGTAAAGGTTTGACCCTGGAAAAACAGGAAAAACTACTCTTCCTGCCCTCCTGCTGAACTCTGTCCCAATTCTTGCACCTTTTGAATTTCATCATTTAGGCTGACAAACAGTTCCAACTAAGAAGCATAATGGGCCTATGTCTTTTATATTTGCTGTTTTACACCTTCTCTTGGACAGGAAGTTATAGTAATTATTTTGTTTAAAAGAGTCTCCCTTTCAGTCTGTTGGGTTGCAGTGAATAGAGGTTACAAGTGTGCACTCTGGTGTCACATTTGTGTGGTTCAAGTCACACTTCCATTAGTTGTGTGAATTTGTGCAAATTACCTAGCCTCAGTTTCTTCATCTGTGAAATAGGAACAATGATAGCACTGCTTCTCAGTAGCACTATTGTGAAGACTAATGTGTAAAACTCTTAGAACGGTGCCTGGCATGTAGAAGGCACCCTGGTATTACTATCCTAAATTCTAACCTAAATAAATATCCATTAATGCCAACAAAGTTCTCCATTTTATGCTAACAGTGTCAACAATTTAAACAAGACTGAATGAATGTTACTCATTTTTAAATTTCTACTGTCCATTTTCTCTGGCAGACAGGCCCTCCCCCGTCACTCCGAGAAATGAATACAAACAAGATAGAGCTGACTCAGGACTTTACTCCTGTCCTACCTTCTCATTTAGCTCAGCTCCTCATGATTTCTCTGATGTTTTGACTTGTTTGTGCTTGCTCTGATCTCTCAGTACCCTCTTTTGGATTTAGCAGTTTGACTTCTGGAGTGAATCCTTGACTTTCAGGTCTGTTTTGTGTTAGACTTGACTCTGTTATGGACCACTCTCTCTCAGTTTGATAATCCAGTCTTTTTCTGTGGCTATAAGAAGTAGTGTTCCACACCCCCTCTGCCCTGGTTACCAACCCACTGCCCACTCCCATCAGTCAGGAAACACGATCAGATGCCCACAGCCTCTGGCAAGTGTCCCTAAACATCCCAGGACCTCAGTAGGAACTAGATGTATGTGTGCTTACATGAGGTGGGACTATGCTTTGGGCCCAATCAACATGAGAGAGGATGTAGGAAAATTAAACAGGTGCATGACTCAAAAAGTGTGGTGGTGGGGAGGTTCGGAATCTACAAATTGTAGACCACTGGCAATCCTAAGCAAAATTTTAGAAAAGCATGTTATCCATGTTAGTGGTTTATAAGCAGTGATTTCTAAAAGCCAGCACAAATTCACTTAGAATAAATGATAGGAAATTGACAGTAAAATCAAAAGAACACACTGTATTTGGATTTCAGCAAGATATTTGACAGTTTCCTGACACGCTTGAGAAATGGGCTGCGTAACACTGCAGCTAAATAGCTAAATGACTAGTTTGAACAGAATCTTTTTTCACTCCTGATTGTAAGTAAATGCTGACAAATGGAATACTTTCAACCAGAAGGGCTTAGTAGCCCCCCTAGGGCTCTTTCCTCGACACCTCTTGACTAGCGTCTATCAGTTATTTGTATGTGATACTGATAGAATACTGACTGAGTCTTCAGCTGATGAGCTCTGGGAGGGACAAAGAATACTTTGACAGGTTCAAAAATACCTGGATAGGCTGAAATATAACTCTATCTAATCAAATAAATTTCTACAGAAGTAATAGTACTGATTTCCACTTCTAATCTGAAAAATCAACTAAAAAAGATAGGATGGGGAAAATATTACTTAACTGCCATCTGTGAGGATAAAGACTTTTGTGTTTTAGCTGATGGAGAATTTAACGTGAATAGGAAATGCAATGTGCCTGCCTAAAAGCTAACTTTATCTTAGGAGACAGTAGACAAAGAGTCTTGTTATTTGGCCCAAAATCTGCTACATGGCCTTGGCTTTGGGCCTCAGATTTTGGAGGCCCTACTTCAGTATTACTTCCGTTATCCTTGAACTTTGGCATGGTTGGTGTTTATGTTTTCATAAAGGTTTTCCATATATCTTATCAGTTAACAGTGTCACTGATATGAACAAAGATTTGTTATTATTATATGATTATTCATTTTCATATACAGGCAGGTATTCTAGATGTAACCTGAGTGAAGGCTAACTTATTTATTTGTTGAAATTCTATCAAAGTATAAATGTATATAATTATTGGATGAGTAAGATGTTATAATAATTGCTGGTTGTGAAAGCTTTCATGTTCAAAATCAATGAAAAACAACTATTAAGAACTTTCAAGTAGATAAACAGGGAAATAGGTTGACAGTTATTGCAAATATAAAGAGGGAATGCATTAACTGGATAGATTAGGAATAGTATATCCTTTTTGAAGCAATAAATGTTTATATAAATCTAAATAATGCAAGCAAGGATAAGTAGAGATTATATCATACCATAACTCAAGTCTCCCTAGAAATTTTTGGTGTATCTAGTATTTATTAACTTTAAAACCCACGTTTAATTCTTATTTAATTCCATTTAGGTCATGGGTCATGTTCATCCACTCACCTCGGCTGTGATTTGGCTCTCTAATCACAGTGACCGTAGGAGAGTCTAACAGCTAACAGCACTGGGAAATTGTTGTTCCTATACTAAAAGTTAAACTTTACCATTTTATCACTAACATTGTTAATAATATTAAAATAATAATTAAAATTTTGAGGTAACATTTTAGGTTTATTTGTGTATTGCAGAACTTTATTCTTTAATAATGATGTTTGTCATCAATCTTGGCTTCATCTGAAGAGTGATTTTAATTCTCAGCCCTTTGGCATTTGGCTGGAATGTTCATTCAGTGTACTTCTAGTGGAGGCATAATGGGGTATGAAAATATGGAGAAAGGCAAAATTAATTCCAGCTGATGGCATTAGAGAAGTCCGAGTGAGAACAGGCATTTGAGATAGACCATGAAACACGAGGAGGCTTCTAACAGGCAGAGATGAGGTGATAGGGAAGGGCATTTCAGGCCAGAGTTTGCTTGAATCCTTTCTATAAAACTGTATGCACCCAACCATAGTGTTTGTCTTCTCTGATTTGCACTTCCCACTGCTTTAACCACCTCCAAGCTCCCAGAGTGAAATCCTTACCTTTTAGTTTCAAGTTTATGTCTTTAGCTTAAGTTTTCTCAGCTGTCCTGTAAAACATGTGTTTGTAGAAACAAACAAACAAAAAAGCTTCAGCATACCAAAGAAACTATTTCCTAAAGAACCCTTTGATAACAAGAAAATTGCTTCGGGGGGTTAATTTGCATGTGATGATTCAGTGTGACACATGCTTTATGAGTTACTCTGCCCAGAAGTTTAAAGATAACACTAATTAGGGCTGTACTACATTAAGTAGAGTTGGAGTGTCATTTTATCAATCACTTTCACTGTAACCAAACCCTGATAACTAACAGGAACCATACTGTGTCCCTTACCCAAATACTTTACCTAAAGGTCTCAGATTTGTCCTTTTTAGAATGTTGAACTTCAATTACTTGAAGTGAGATTAAATGCAGGCGGGAAGGGGTTGCCAAACCACTTCTGTTTCGGAGCTTCACCTTTCTCTGATTAGGCACTGTAATAGTCAGCTTTTGCTAAGGAAATGTAGAGTAACACACAAACCTAAATCTCAGTTTACTTCTTGCTCATGTTACATTATGTTAGCCCCTGTGTTTGGCTGAAGCTGTGGCCCGTATGACTTATTCTAGGATCCAGGCAGAAAGACCAGCCTCTGTTTAGAACATGCCTTTCTCTTGGTGGAGGGAAAGAGCAAGCACATTAGTGTGAAACAGCAATGACTCTTAAAGCTTCCACTCAGAACTGTTGTGGGCCGGCCCGTGGCTCACTCGGGAGAGTGTGGTGCTGATACCAAGGCCACGGGTTCGGATCCCTATAAAGGGATGGCCGGTTAGCTTACTTGGGAGAGTGCGGTGCTGACAACACCAAGAGAAGGGTTAAGATCTCCTTACCGGTCATCTATCTTTAAAAAAAAAATAAAAAGGGCCGGCCTGGTGGCGCACTGCTACAGTGCACCGCTTGAGAGTGTGGCGGCGCTCCCGCCGAGGGTTCGGATCCCACATACAGACCGGTTCCCGCTCACTGGCTGAGCGAGGTGCGAGTGCAACACCGAGGGTTGCGATCCCATTGCCGGTCCCAGTCCGGTGCAGGCGCAACACTGAGGGTTGCGATCCGTTGCCGGACACGAAAAAAGACAAAAAGGAAAAAATAAATAAATAAATAAATAAATAAAAAATAAAAAGAACCGTGGTGTTGTCACCTCCACTCACATGTCATTGACCAAAACAAGATTCATGTTTCTAAGCTTCGTGATTACAATATGACATTTGTTTGACGAATGAAGGAAAAACCTGTCACTGCATCATAGCCAAGACTGAAAATGCCTGAAGGGTGGCACTGCAAGTCACACAGCAGTGGGTAGGGCTATCTGTTCCTCTAGAGGAGAGCAAATATTTGGCAACGTTTCAATCTACCACAGGCATTTAATGGACTTGCCTTTTCACTTATTTATGTAGATGTAACTTTCAGTTTTTCCTTTTTTCCCAATTCCAGAATTGTGTTTTCTAACTATAAGGTAATAATGGCAACCCATACAGTATGGTTCTTTTAAAAGAGAGCTTTGTCTGCATTTCAGGATGAGTTTCACAGGTTCTTGTTCTACTGTGTAGTCTATGTTCTCACAGCTGGTGTTTATACTTACATCAGGTCCCTGGCTGGCATTTACAGGTGAACCTTCTGGTTCTGTGTCCCAAGAAGAGGGCAGGAGGGAGAGGGAAGGATTCAACATTCATTTATTTACAGATGTTTACTGATTACCTGCTGTGTGTCAGACGTATTATTGATGCTTGGGATAGAGAGGTAAACAGCGCAAAGTCCTTGTTGAGCTTACACTAAGTAAACAAGCAACATAATGTTAGGTAGTAACAAGTGCTATGGAGAGAAATAAAACAAGGAAAGGAGAGAATGACAGGGTAAGTTGATCTGAGAAAACCTTTCAGAGGTGATATTTTAACAGAACCTTTGTTAAAATGAGGGCAGGAGCTGTGAATATCTGGGAAGAAAAGCATTCTCCTGTGTAGTACAAAGATTTTGCAGTGGTGACAGATTGAGATACCTCAGGGAGGGCAGTGTGACTGGAGCAGAGGGAAAGAGAGTATGGTAGGAAATAAAACAATCGTGTAAGGACTTGTGGGAGTGTTAACTTTGGATTTTATTCTAAATGTGATGGAAGCATGAGTGGTTTGGAGCAGAATGGAAGCATGAATGGTTTGGAGCAGGAGGCTGACATGATTTGATTTTTTTCCCCCCTGATTTGTTTTTAAATCATCATTCTGGCTGCTGATATAGAGAATAGATTGTAGCAAGAGAGTGGAAGCAGTGACTGCTGTACGGCCAAGGCGGGAAGCAGTGAGAAAGTTCTTCCCCCCCCCCCCTTTATCCAGTACTAGGATGTTATTCTTAACACCTTTGGCCCCATGTGTGGTATTTGTAAGCCTTGTGATTACAATATAACATTTGTCTGAGGAAAAGAAAACATTTGTCACCAAATCACTTTATTTTAGAAAAAGGAACTAAAATAAGATGCAGACATTTGTTAGGAAAAACTTTAAATGAATAACTAAAAGAGAAAATACATTTAATATATGCTTAAGACCCCATATTGGAAGGTCAGGGAGGAAAAGTGTCACAGATCAAATCAGTCAGACACTGAATTAGAAGCCTCTTTGACCAGAGAGCAAAGCAAAAGAAGCCATATTGCAGAGGAAAGTCCTTAAAATAAACCATATCTGGGTGGCCATGCTCTTCTTCTTTGTTTGTTCAGGACCTCCATCTGTCATTTTCCCCAGGAGTGATGTCCCAGAGGTATAAGCCAGAATAAGTTAGAATACTAACTTATAATGAAATACAAAACTATCAAAGGGATGCAAATATTCATCTCATCCATTCAGAGTACCATCTACTCCCGACTGAGTTAGAGAAATTTTTTCATACACCTTGGACATGGTCACAGATTGTCTTACTTTAAATAATTTGATGACTTTAGAAGACACATCAGTCTGATCAGCAGTTGAAAGCATGCTAGAATTTGAGTCAGGATCCCTGTGCTTCATTTCTGGATCTCCAATTACTGGCTATGTGACCTTGTACAAATTACTTAACTTTTCTGAGTCTTAGTTTTTTCATCTGTAGAGATGGAGGATACTCATTTATTCTTTGTAGGGTCGTTTTGATTGGATGAGATATATAAATGAAGTACTGGCACAGTGCTTGATATGTATTTATTATGAATACTTATTCAGTAAATATTAGTTGAAACTAAATTCTGTAAGAAATTGCTCTCAGAAAGCTGTTATTTCCAAGAATATTTGAGAAATTGATTCACACTAAGATGCTATAGAAAATAAGATGTAACAGCCACAAGATTGAATGTTGACAGTCTTCTAAGATAATTTGCAATTTATAAAGGTTTTTTTTTTTTTTCTTTCGGTGGCTGGCCAGCAAGGGGATCTGAACCCTTGACCTTGGTGTTATTAACACCCCAATGTAACCAAGTGAGCTAACCAGCCAGCCCTCTAAGAGTTTTTTTCTTAAAAACCCAAATCCTGAGTGATCTTCATTTCTGGAATTAGTGGGTGTCAGCTGCATGAAATTCCGGGGTGTTTACTTAGCCTAGGGTGCTGCCTGCTCTGAGGGGAAGAAGTAAATGCCAGGAGCGATTTAACCATTAGGCGGCTCCTATACTGGGTGTAACTGGAATGTACCTCAGGCAGGCACTTCAGTCCTCTTCCTTGCCTGCATTTTTGAAAGGTGTATCAAACCTGAGCATTACTCCCGGGCATGGTTTACTCCTGGAGAGCAGGCCAGGAAAATTCCCAGTGAGTGATTAAATGAATGAATGGAAAGACATCGCTGTTCCTTCTCGGAACTCTGCGCAAAAGACAGCCATTACACAGGCCACCGTCTCACTGTCCTCTGAGGTATTCCAGCTCTCTTGTCTGCCCCTCCAGACTACCCATCTGCACCAGTCCCCTCCTTT
>NW_007733480.1:73880-75486 GCF_000696425.1 Galeopterus variegatus
ATCACTCGGGGGCCCGGCCTCCCCTATTCGGGACTGGCCCCTTCCCTTCCCGCGGGAGCCGGCGCCTGCTGCGACCGTGCGAGCTCCTTCCACCCGCCCAGGGGTAGGTCTGGGGACGATCAACTTAGGAGGGTTTTCTCACCAAGACTCTAAGACTTCTACTTGTTGAAAGTTGGGGACGGGGGTGTGGGCGCGGAAAAACTTGGGGCACACACCCTTTTTGTGATTGAAATCTGGCTCGTCTGGCATTCGCCGTTTGATCTATCTGCTCTGTCTTAGAATGAATTCCTGGCTCCCGTGCAGCACAGCTGGATCCGGCTGCGAAGTTTATGTGTTTGTTTTGAGGACGTGACTGGGTCGTTATATTTTTGCTTACAGAGGTTGCTGTGTTCCCTTCGCAAGCCTGCTTTCTTATTACAAACAGAAATGGGAAACAGCCACAGTTTATTTATTTTTTAGTTAAGAATCACATTTCCTTACTTGGCTCTTCTTGAATCCAAGTCATCTGGTAATGAATACTGCAGTAAAGCCTGCCCCAGGAGGTCATACTTCAACAGGAAATAAGCCTGTGAAGATTTAAGTTATATGAAGTCTCCCTTGGTTTGTAACATTTTCATGCAGTTCATGTTTCTTTTTCTGAGAATCCTTTAGATTAATTTTTCAGCAGATTAAATTGGCTTGTAAAAAATATATTAAGCTTAGAAAAATATCTTTGCCCAGGATCATTTACTCTCGCTAGTTTCTTCTTCCTAGTCCTAGGCACCTTTTTACTTTATCTCTTCTTCAAGAACCCACAATTATTATGATAGTTAGAATCCCCTTTGTAACACATTCCTACAAAAGGAACAAAAAGGAAATTAAAATGTGAGTTCCAATATATTCTAAATCTTTAGGCTTCTTGCTTTTTCACCTCTCAGGATTTCTCATTTGCTCTTCTTTAAAATGAGGTTGTTGGACCAGATGATCCCAAGATTATCCCAGCCCTAGATATCTCTGATTTTAAAAAATTAATTTATTTCATTCATTCAGGAAACATTGGCCACATGTATTGTACCAAGCCCTGTGGTAGGCATGAAGGAACAAAATGAGTTCTTGAGAATACTACTGACTTCAATTTTCTTTAATCATATATTTTTATGACTAATTCCTAAGTTTTGTGGTATACTCATTAGTCCAAATTACTCTGTAATTAATTACTTTACCTGAAGTTANGGGCGGACCGGCTGGTCCGGGGAACCGAGCAGCGGCTTACGGCCGGCAGTTCTCGCGGGTCCGTGAAAGAGGTCGGCGGCCCCAGCGGGCACCAGTCAGGTAAGCCCAGCCCGGTGCTTTCCTGGAAGTCCGTCTGCAGGCATGGCCAGGGAGTCGCACCGGCCATGGTGGCTGAAGAGGCACTAGCTCAGGTCTCCTACGCTGTGGGCCTCTCTCGAGGAACAGCGGGACGCTGGGGGCTGCTTCAGGGAGAACCGGCACGGGTGGGGGCCGTGGGGCGCGCTGGGCGTCGCCCGCCAGTCGGGGCGCGCGAACCCCGGTCTGCTGATGAATCACTCGGGGGCCCGGCCTCCCCTATTCGGGACTGGCCCCTTCCCTTCCCGCGGGAGCCGGC
>NW_007733480.1:77360-106179 GCF_000696425.1 Galeopterus variegatus
TGTTTTCACTCTAATCAAAGATTTTTCAAGTCTCATCTATTGGCTTTTTAAAATAAAACACAGGTTCAGTACAACAGAAAGGACCTGAATGGCGTAGGGCAGTGCTTTTCAAACTTTAACATGCATAAATCACCCAGTGTCTCATAGGTTTGAAGTGGGGCCCTAGCATCTACATATCTGATAGGGGATGCTGTCAGAGCCTACACTTTGAACTATCAAGAGTGGGAAGATAGTTTTAAAGATGTTTTAAGGTGTTTATAATATCAATTTAAAGACAGGTGCTGATAACTGTGATAGTAGATACATATGTAGATACATACATATGGCTTTTCCAGCTTTCAATTTTTAAAAATAATCCTATTCACTTTAATAAAAACAATTGCCTTCACAAGTTTTTTTTCTCCATTCTTTCCCCTTTTCTTTTTCCTCCACTCTTTCTCCTTCCGTTCTTCTTCTTTGCTGTATCCTCTCAGCTTTTTTAACTCTACTCTTCCACCCTCAGTTGTTTTCATTCACATTAATTCAGTAATTCACGAATTCAACAAGTTGTGTTTTGCCCCATCCTGTACAAGGCACTGTCTTAGGCTCCTGGTGAGTACATATAACACATGGTTCCTGTCTAGGAGTGTACTCTGTTTGGGATTAGGCATGTGTACTTTTTTAGAGTTTAGAGCACTTGTAAAGGGCATCTGTAGGGAATAAAAACATATGGTAGGTGTTCAGGAGAGAGCTTTTCCAGTTGTAGGGGTGGGGAACAAATGAAGTCAATCTTTTTTCCGTTCACTGGTCATCTCTGTTCCCCCAGGTTATACTCTCTGTACTGTTTGATTGTATGTGACATATCTTCATAGAGTACAGTACCATTTTGTAAATTTATTTTATTTGGAACCTGAGATGGACTGGGTACATGAAAATCAATTAGATCTGAGCAATATCATAGGGAGGGCGAAAGGCGGTGGGGATAAAAATATATTGTACCTGGATAGAAAGACCAACAGAAGGAGGGGAAAGATGAAGAGGAAAGAAGACAGGAGGATCAAGTAAGACAGTAGGTGAAAAGGGCTTTTAGTAGGTTTTCTGGTCAGTTTGGTGTACACTGCTATTGTTATTTAGGCTGTGTTATTATCTGTTAAAAATCAAGTTAGCTGGCAAACTCTTCTTTTCGATTGCTCTTAAATTTAAATATGCGTGGACTTTCTCTTGGTTAGAATAGTTGATGAAGGCATTATTCTCTTAGTTGTTAACTGTGGGTAAGGCACTGTTGTATCATTGACCTTCTTTGCTGACATTTGATTTACATCTCAGTCCTTTAAAATCAAAAGTCATATTGAGAGGAAAATGGTTTAGAAAAGAAAATTCTGAGCCTATGAGAATCCATTAGGTACATATTAAAGTGATAAAGACTCAAACTCCATTTATTTATGAAAAATTAAATATAGTCACATACATTCTTATATATTCTATTTGTGTCTGTAATCCGTTAGGTTATTTACAGTAATGAAGGAAGAGAAGTGTAAATAGTCCAAAGTGGCAAATAATTGAAAATGCATGGGTGGCGGTATTCTAGAATTTCATTTGAAACAGAGTCATTAAACTGTATCTTGAAGCAGAGGACTTCGTATTATAGAAGTATAATTAACATTCTATAAAATGCACATATATTAAGTGTCCTGTTCAAGGAGTTCTGACAATTTTATACACTGAAACTTCTATAGAAAACATTTTTTTATCATCCTAGAAAGTTCCCTCATGCTTCTTTCCAGCCATTTCCCTCCCATCCACTTTCTGAGTCTATTGATTTCTGGCACCATAGATTTGTTTTGCCTATTTTTGGACTTCACATAAATGAAATCATACAACATGTATTTTTTGAATTCTTATTGATTTTTAAAATGTGATTATATACTGCAGTTATGTCTTTTATAAGAGAGTTCTTATCTTTTAGAGACACATACTGCAGTATACACAGATGAATGCTGTGATGCTGGAGTGTACTCAGAATAGTCCAGGGGGAAGGCAGAAAGTGGGTGGAGGTTACTAATGAGATAAGATTGGCCATGAGTTGTTGATTGCTGTATTAAATTTGTCATAGTAAAAAGTTGAAAAATAAAGTAAAATGGGATTTCTTCTAAAAATATTATTCTTTTTGTGTCTGGTTTCTTTCATGCAACAATGTTTTTGAGATTCACCAGTATTGTTGTGTGTGGTTTGTCCTTTTTAATTGCTGAGTAGTATTCCATTATATGAATATACTCCAATTTGTTTCTTTTCCTCTTGATGGATCTTTGGGTTATTTCCAGGTTTGGGCAATTATGAATAAGGTTGTTGTGAACATTCTTTTATAAGCTCTTGTGAATATACGTTTTCATTTCTCTTGATAAATACTTACAATTGGAATTACTGAGTCATAGGGCAGGTGTATATTTAACTTTATTAAATAACTGCCAAACAGTTCTGCAGAGTGGTTTATACATATGAGGGCTCTTCAAAAAGTTCATGGAAAGATTCGTATTATTTTTCCACGAACTTTTAGAAGTACTCTTGTATGATTTCCAGTTACTTTATTTTTGGTGTCACCCATTTTTAGTGTTGTCAGCTTTTTTTATTTTAGTCACACTGGAGGATGTACAGAGGTACCCCATTGTAGTTTTAATTTACATTTTCCTGATGATTAAGGGTGTTGAATGCTCTATCAGGTGCTAATTGGCTATACAGTACAGTACAATACGATACAATACAATTCTTCCTTTGTGTAATATTTGTTCAAGTGTTTTTGTCTATTTTTTCACTGAGTCATTCATCTTTTTAATGTTTGTAGGAGTTCTTTATATATTGCGGTACAAGTTCTTTGTTAGATATACAAGGGTAGTTCAAAAAGTTTGTGGAAAAATAGAATTAAAAGATAATATGTATCTTTCCGTGAACTTTTTGAAATACCCTCCTATGTGCTGGCAATTTTTTTACCCAGTCTGTTGCTTGTCTGTTTTCTTAATGATATTGTGATGAACAGAAATTCTTAATTTTTATGAAGTCCATTTTATCTTGTTTTTTTTTTTTTTTTTTTTAATGGTTAGTGTTTCTAGTGTCCTGACCAAGAAATTTTTACCTACCTCCAGGGTTGCAAAGACACTCTCTTTTCTTCTAGGAGCTTTATTGTTCTAGGCTTTTCATTCAGGTCTATGACCCATCTCAAATTAATTTCTTTGTTATGATGTGAGATGGGGATTTAGGTTTATTTTTCCCTTATATGACTATCTAGTGGTTCCAATAACAAATTAAAAGACAAACAAACAAACTTTCTTTTCTCCATTAGATTGACTTGTCATCTTAGTTAAAAATCAACTGAGCTAGTCTGTATTTTAGGTGTGCTTTTGTTGTCAGTTTCTTAAGAACAGGCCCTGGATCAGATTCTGACTATTCTGAGATCGTTCCAGGGCTAGTTGCCATTTATTTCCTGATACTAATTGTGAATTTGAGTTTTAAATGGCTTTTAAAGTGGGTCGAGTTAACAGAGGTAATCTCATTTTAGCAGCAATTGCACCTTGCCTATAAACCAGACAGATACTGTGAAGGAAAGAGATGGAATCCCAGAAAGATGACCTAGGACTCTAATAGAGCCAGCTGTAGGGAGCTTAATATTTTGTTGTTTATTGGCTTGGTTGAAATGTAAATTTGGGCCGGCCCGGTGGCGCACTGGATAGTGCGCCGCTTGGGAAGCGCGGTGGCGCTCCCGCCCGAGGGTTCGGATCCCACATGCAGACCGGTTCCCGCTCACTGGCTGAGCGAGGCGCGGGAGCAACACCGAGGGTTGCGATCCCGTTGCCGGTCCCCGGTCCGGTACGGGGGCAACACTGAGGGTTGCAATCCGTTGCCGGACACGGAAAAAGACAAAAAAGACCAAAAAAAAAAAAAAA
This sequence comes from Galeopterus variegatus, assembly GCF_000696425.1. Classification (NCBI taxonomy): domain Eukaryota; kingdom Metazoa; phylum Chordata; class Mammalia; order Dermoptera; family Cynocephalidae; genus Galeopterus; species Galeopterus variegatus. The sequence continues at coordinate 81,275 of NW_007733480.1, forward strand.
GAAATGTAAATTTATATAACCCACGTGTTTTAGTTTCCATCTTTCTTCTCCATTATTCATTCTAATCTTTTGTGACACACAACTCCTGAATTTGCCTTGGCACATCTTTTTTTTCTTTATTGAAAAATAATCGTTTAAACAAATTTGTGGGGTACAGAGTTAAATATCAATACCTGTGTACAATGTGTGGTGATCAAATCAGTATTATTAGCATATTCACCATTACAGATTGTAACCATTCCTTGTATCTGTTAATCAGTTTCTCACTGCCTTGGCACAATTTCTGAGAAGACAGATTGGTTATTATTTTTTTTCTTAAAAGATGACCGGTAAGGGAATCTTAACCCTTGACTTGGTGTTGTCAGCACCACGCTCAGCCAGTGAGCGAACCGGTCATCCCTATATGGGATCCGAACCCGGGGCCTTGGTGTTAACAGCACCGCACTCTCCCGAGTGTGCCACGGGCCGGCCCCAGATTGGTTATTTTTATCTTCCAAGTTTTATTTAGTGATAACACAATAAAATAACATTACTTGTTTTTAATGTTTTTCTAAGTAGTAAACTGTATTTTTACAGCAGTTTTAGGTTTACAGAGAAATTGAGGAAAAAGTACAGATAATTCCCGTACACCTGACCCCATAACATTATTTTTCAAAGAATGTCATTCCAACCTCATTACTCTAATGTAACTATTTTCATTTTTCTTCATTTCCTTCCAGGCCTTCTTTATTCACGTACACATTTTTATACGATTTTAATCATAGTATACATGTTATTTTTTGTTCAGAGATTGAGTCGTAACTAGTGAATGCTGTTTCCTTTATGTGGACCACCCTTGTTAGTAAAGACAAACAATACTGGAGATGGAGAAAAGATGACGACGGGACTTGCCAGTGGGGAATCTTGAATCCCAAAGCTTAACTAAATTAGAAGTAGAAAAAAGCTTAAATTTTCAGACAGGGTTACCCTTCTATGGAAATGCCAGACAACTTTGGTTTCCTTATTCTCTCTCTTTCTAATGTATAACAGCTTTATTGAAAAATAATTCATATCACCATACAATTCATCTGCTTAAAGTGTAGGCTTCAATGGATTTTAGTATATTCACAGTGTTGTGCAACCATCACCACAATTCATTTTATAACATTTTCTTACCCATTAGTGGTCACTACCCACTTACTCCCAACACCCCTCCCAAGCCCTAGGCAACCTCTCATCTACTGTTTTATGGATTTACTTATTCTGAACATTTCATATAAATGAAATCATATAATATGTGGCATTTTCTGACTGACTTCTTTTACCCTTGTATTTTTAACAGTTTGTTTTGAGAATTACTGAAATAAAGTCAAGGTTCCTCCACCGATATGCACCTTTTTTGACTTGTAAAGATATACACTCCCTCGGGTAGATGCTCAAGCACCTATATCCACTCACTCAGGAAGGAACCCAACACACTAAGACAAACTTACAAACTGAGGTATACAGTGATAAGCCTTTACAAATAAATAGTTGCATATCTGGGAGTATCTAAGCACTAACATCACTATAAGTACATACAAGTGAGCACAGTTCCTGAAGTGTGTGTGAGAAAATGTATGAAAATATGGTAAGCTGAGAGAAAGTGAGGGCTGTGTGGACGACAGTGAATGAGAGTGTGATGGCAAGTTGAATTTATTTAAAATATATTCTCCCAATGTTTAAAAACCCTTCCTAGAGCTCTTAAGTTTTTTAAATCAGTAGCTATTGTGTGATATCTATATATTACTTGATAGGTATATGAGACTTGTAGGTAAGATGGTCGTAGTTCCTTAACCTATTGCATAGTAATTCCTTTGAGCAGAATATTATTACTTATAATTATACAGTTGGAAATTTTCATATAGAAAATTATAACCAACAAAATATTTTGGTTCCCCAGGAGTGGTGTTATACTGTGACTTTAATGAGGCGCTATTAGGGAATATTTTCTTGCTATGCATACCAGTAGAGGGAAAGTAGGTCCCTTACGTGTATACAGTAGCCCCCCCCTTTATCCGAGGTTTTGCTTTCTAAAACTTCAGTTACCCACGTCAACCATAGTATTATGAGAGAGAGTGCACACAATCACATAACTTTTACTGCAGTAAAACACGTTTATTACAGTTTCACCTCTGCGAGGCCTTCGGAGCAGCTTGGCCCACCTCTTAGTCATCAGCACACCCTTACACCTGCCTTTCCTGTGCCACTTTTCTTGAACCCCCATTATTGTTCCGTGTCAGGTGACCTCAGTTCCTACTCGAAGACATCGGCCAACATCCCAGGTGATATAATTTGCACCAGAGAATAGCTCTTGTCACTGCATTCAGCCCTTCAACCTTCCCTTCTGCCTCAGAAGAAACCGTATCCTCTTTTCTGCCTTTCTTTTCCCACTGCCAGAACCTTAAGTTCTGGCCTGCATCTCCTTTGAGTGGAATACCAGGGAAGCGTCTTCAAAGAAACATTATTTGAACGGGTCCATGAAAGATGTGAAGGGATATGAACCTAAGAAAAAGTGCAAAAGAATATTCAGGTGTGATGGTCAGTGTGATCTAAGGGCTGGAGGCAGAAGAGCATGGAGGTATACTCACTTCTTTGGCTTTAGCACAGGGAGTGTGAAGAAACTCCTTTCCCTGGCTCCCCTCCCAGACCCCCCCCCACCTTTATTTATAGCTTGTGCTTTGATCTCTTAGTATATACTTCTTCTCCATCTCCGCCCCACCCCCACCCCTGGCTATCTAGCTAAATCTATCTTTCCCTGACCACCCACAGTGATCTCTGAACTTCTGTAGCACTAATTGCCACTACCATTCTTTTGGCAGTTAATTATATATTGACTTGATTTTTTAAAAATAACTTTATGTGCATGTCTCATTTTCCCAAATAGAAGTGTATTAGTCAAGGTTCTTAGATCTCAGGGAACACAAACCCACTTCAGCTAGCTTGCTAGATGGTATGGTGGCAGAGCTGAGAGTCGTAGGGGGTTACTCTTGTAAGGCCACTGTCCCTGAAATGAACTACAGCTGGAACCCAGAGCAGACACCTGGAAGGCCCCTGTTCTCTCTCTGTAGCTTGCATGGGCTTTCTTTGGCTCCTTTCTGTGCTTCTGCTCCATTCCAAGACATTTTGATTTTTAAAAATAGTGTGCGTTACAATATAATTTATCTTGATTACTGAGTTTTCTGTTGCCCTCTTAAATCATGCACCTTAGGCAAGTCCTCCCTCCTTCCATCTAGCCCCAGCCTGCTCCATTCTCACCCCCTACAGACTGGTATTCTCTACTTTCTCATGGCTTTTGCTTTCCCCCTAGCTAGCTTGAATGTAACTTTGGCTTGCTGTGGTGCTGCCTGCAGTCTTGATGATATATTCTCTCTCAACTTTGGTTTTGTCTCCCAACTTTCCAGATTCCTGGAGAATTGGATTTGTTCTATTTTGCTTGAGTTGGGGGTGGTGACCCCTGTACCAAACAACTGTGAGAGATGGGACATTATTAAGTGGTTGTTTAGGCTCTTTAGCCTCTCTGAGCCTCAGTTTCTTCATCTGTAAAATAGGGATAGTAATATTTTGCAGGATTATTCTGAGGAGATGTAGATGGTAAAGTGCCTGGTATATCACAGGTATTGAAATAAAAATGGATTCCTTTCTTTTTCTCTTCATTGTATTGGAATATGGTACATGGTCCCTTGTTAATCTGAGAGACTTGAGTCAATGAAAGAAATGTTTTCCTCTGATGTAAATAAGATGTAGCCAGTTTTATTCTGTCACTTAAAAAAATAATTTACAGTTGTCATAAGTGTTAATTTAGAAATATCCTGAATTCCTGTTAGGGGTCCTTTTACTAAGCTCTTAACAACCTCCTCTACTTCCTTGCATTAAATTAAGTTGCCGTTTACTTCTGTGTGGCTCTCTTGATTTCCCTCATTTGCTATTAAAGGAAAAATGTCCTTTAGCCCCTTTTTAAGGAACCTTGCCAAAGCAGACCTTATACCCTGGGGACACTGAACCAAGCTTCTTGGCCAATAGCAATGATTTCTAAGACTTCCTTTCTTTCATCAGTTCTGCTTTCGTCAATTCTCACCAGTCTTAAATATGAATTTTTTTTCCACCTCCACCCCCTCCCATTTCTCTTTTCCCAGAACTATATGGTTTTCATTATTGCAGTAGTTTTATATAGTTTGACTTTCTATTGTATGTGTATATGTATTTTTCCAAGGTTATATATTTTAGTAGCTTTTATCATTTATTGTAGACTCTCCTATTTTAATATCATATGAGAAATTTTTACTTTTGTGCCAGAGGTTTTATGACTTCTTTTTTGAAGTCTCCAATAAAAACCTGTGAATACCTCCACCTTACTGGACTGCTGAATGCTTCTGCACATGCAAATACTCCAGCTCAAGTCACCTAATTACTTTTTTTTTAAACAATTTTATCAAGGCATAATTTACATACCATAAAATTCCTCCATTTTAAGTGTACAATTTAATGATACCAAATTACTTTCCTAGCAAACTCTTCAGTGTTGTCTTTGGTTTATAAGAGGATAGGCATCTTGCCCTTTGCCCTTTCTGTTCCCAATATAACTTACGATGGATTGTGAGGATGTTGCTCTTGGCTGTTGTGTGGTTAGTTACCAGTGCCCCATCTTTTGGTTATTGTTTCAGCTATTCATTTGGATATAATAGTCCCTCTTTAGGCATAAGGTTTTCTACAGTTGGGACGCAGGGTCAGGGTAGTGGGACAGTGCCATTTTCTTGAAGAATTGGCTCCCTTTTGCCCTACTATGGACTAAGGGAGCTCACTTAATCTCTCTTCTTATGTAGTCAGTTCGTGCTCTTATCACACCTGATGAGAATTATACCCTAACTCCAGGGGTTACGAAATCTCTTTGACTGGTACTATAACCCCCACCTCCCCCATGAGGCATCAATAATGCAAATTGTAGGATTGTGTCCCCTCAAACACCCATTGTAACTGCTTCTCCCTGTTAATCTGAAAATCCAGTCCTTTGAAATTGATTAGAGTAATACCAGTGGTATCCCTAAAAGTCACAAGTGTGCTGTATCTCTGAAGGTGTGTATGAAATGCCTTCACCATATAGGAGTGAGGCATGGTCCATCAAGGAGCATGCATTCCTACCATGCATTCATACCTTACCATTGACACATGAACCAATGGCAAGCAATGGAGCTAAGTGGTGTGGTGCATTGTTGACTTTCAGAGAAAAGAGACTAGAGAGGGTTGGAGAAACTAGGAGAGGATTTGGAAAGGACAACTTGAGCTAGTCTTTGAATTGTGCAGAGTTTGGATAGGATAGAGAAGTGATATTTGGGGATGGGGTAGGAAGGATTGTTGAAGTGATGTGCACACCATTATGGAAAACAATGAATGAAGTAGTAAGGTGAAGGTGAACTTGGGATGTCTGTGAGGCCCTGAGGAAGCCAGCCTGATTAGAGCAGAGGATTCCTAGTGATTCTTTTTTTTTTTTTTCCTTTTTGTCTTTTTTACTGACCGGTAACGGGATCGCACCCCTCAGTGTCGCGCCCGCACCGCGCTCAGCCAGTGAGTGGGAACCGGTCTCCACCTGGGATCCGAACCCTCGGCGGGAGCACCGCCACGCTCCCAAGCGGCGCACTTTCCAGTGTGCCACTGGGCCGGCCCCCTAGTGATTCTTAGTGAAAGAAGGAAGGGGAAATTTTATCAAAGTTGTCCAAGAAATTACCAAATTACAAACACCTAACCCCCCAAAATTTCTAAGCAAAGAGTAAAATGTGAAAAGCCATGTTTCAGGTGACTGTAAGCAAGGTGCATTAGAGAACCAGGAGCTTAGAGTTAAATAGGCAAGGAGGAGGTTTGTCTAAAACCTGGAAGACAGGGCTTGGTAATGCAGTGTATTTCACTTCCTCTCTTTATTTTGGGGTTCCAGAAATTTCGCTAAGTCCTGGAAAGGGGCAGGGTCCGGAGATCCAGGACTTTGAAGGCCTGCACAGAACTTCAAAAAGTTTCTCTTGATGTTTCCTTAGAGAAAAGGTCTTGAGGAAAAACACCCCAAAACTGGCCTCAATCCCAGTTTCAGAGTTTCAAATAGGGCCTTTGGGTCCCAAGCTGTGGAACTTGGGAGAATATGTAATTATCTCTTTAAATAATTTTTGCTATTGGCTGCGTAGATTATTAGGTTTTTTTTTTTAAAGAAAAAAACTAATGTTCTGAAATGCTTTTAACAGGACTGTTTGATCGATGGTTCTTGGTTTGTTTTTCCACCAAAGCACTTTTTTCTATTACCTGGGTGTGGCATGAATAATTCAATAGTCAGAGACAATGTTTGTTATTATTTTTTCATACACACATCAAAATACAACAAACAATTGAATTGTCCTTTAAGTTAAAAATAAAATTAATAAATTCATATGGTACAAACCGTACCCTGGGTATATAGCAAATACTCTCCCTATGTCCTCAGCCACCCAGTTTGTCTCTGGTTCTTGTGGATCCTTCCAGAGTTGTTCTCAAAGTACTTATTTTTAAAGTTGAGTGTTTAGATTTGAAAGAACCTTAGGAGTCTTTTGTTAACCATTAGTTTTTTGTGGTACTAAAGAAAAGTAGACCAAATTTGAGGAATGGCTGTAAATAAAACTCCTTAGAATATCACCTTCTGAAGTGAAAGACTTTATGAAACCTGTTTCCCAAAGTCCTCTTTTCTAAATTCCAAATCCATTTTCCTAACCTATTTTCCTCATTCTAAAGTCTTTTTTTCTAAATTTCCCATACTGTCCTCCTTTTGAGAGTCTTGGTTATAAAATTTAATTAAAATAGAGACAGTAGTTAGATATTTTTAAATTTATTTTAATAAGAGAAAATGAAATAAAGGTCAAGGCAGAAACAAATGTGCTCACTTTAGTATTTTTACTGTATTAAAATTTACATTTAATTTCGTGATTAAAACTTTTTGCATTCATTCCTGTGATTTGTGATGCATCAAGAATTCATGTTCTCATAGAAACATTTCCAATTTTATTAGGGAAATCAATGGGAAAATAGGAAATGGGTGGTAGAAATTTTCTTTATTTGGTGAGTTTTCCGGAAAGCATTTATTAGCTGGTCATACCACTTTAACTTTTTTGTTTTGTTGCTTAACAACATTAGCCCATGTTTAACTTCATTATTTACTTTTTTCATTTTTGTGATCTATCCGTTTCTGGTTTTTAAAGTCACTTTCCTGAAATATTTCTTTGTGGTGTGGCTTATCTCGCATGGTTCAGCTTTCATATTTTTCCTTTCTACTTACACGTTCTTCATCTTGGTAGTGATGAGGGCAAGTCAGTATTTTTTCCAAAAGTTAGGTTAAGTGGTGTTTCCTTAAAATCGTAAACTGCTAGAGCTAGAAGAGAGTTGAGTCCATCGAGCCTAGGGATAAAATGAATAGGTTTCATCCTTTTGCCAATTCTCATCTATTGGTGGTGGCTGCCTAGGGACTGAGGCAGAGTCTGCACTCAGGAGAAAAGGCTGTTTGATTTGCAGTGTATGTTATTGACATGGAGGAGTTGATTTTCAGAACCAGTGTCATATTTAGGCTATTCTTCATCTAGCTCAGGAAACTGAGAAGGGAGTTGACTTGCTCAAAATCACAGAGCCCTTAGGTTCATAAGAACTGCTGGCTCCCCATTCAATGCTGGGATCTAAGTGGTAGGCTTTTTCTTCCAAAGAATTCTGGTTCCCTTAGATTTCATTTGGTTTTCCTTCTTTGGTGATAATTCAATTGTAACAGGTACTTACCTTTGTCACAGTTTGTTATAGATCTTATAGAAGGGCTCTAGTGTATCCATCAAGCAGTGAAAAGGTAGAGTTCTTAATCTAGCAAAGAAAAGGGGCTTGAGTTCTGTAGTCTAGCTAAAATTAAAAAGTTATTACAAATCTGTTTTTAAGACTGAAGTTTTTTCATTAAAATTTTAAAACATACTACTATCTTATCTTCGTTACGATCCAACTAGACCCACCCTTCCTTCCCCCCAAAAAAGGAAAAAATCAGAATTTTATTAGAAAGAAGAAATTGTTGGTTCAAAAAACAAAATCTGGTTCAGAAGGATTAAAACACGAGTAGAATGAGACAGGGTAGGGGGATAATTTAAGAACTTTTTATTTTAGATATTTCTCTATTGCTTTGACATTTTGGCCAAGATCATACATTATTTTGCAGTCAATAAAAATAGCAATATAGCTATATACTGTGTGTTCATAGTTTTTATTTTATGATCATTGGTTTGAGAAATTTTCACTTAAAAAATACCTGATCTTACATCTTCCACATCTTATGGACTTATTTTGGTGGTCTAGATTAGGTCTGGTAATCTCTTAGAGCACTTTCTCCCATGTTTTACCAAAATCTAATCCTTCTAACGTCTTTAGAATACTGCAACAGCTTTTAACAGAATGTATTGATGCCTTATTAACTGTTAATCAGCAGTTCTTCAATTGTTGCTAACAACAATTGCGAACATCTTCATCCAGGCACGTTGCGTTGATATTTCTCCCAGCACAGTTTCTTCATTTGGGGGACTATTGTTCTGTGTAGACACATCTTCAGTTGTACAGTGATGTACTTCTTAATCTTTATGGTGGCACAATTGTTGATATATGTAGGATTGCTAGAGGATAGGCTTCTGCATACCTGTGGATGTAAAAAGGGAGTGGAGAAAGAGAAAAGGAGATGAGACATCCCAGTGATGGCTTCTTTTCAGTGCACCACTTGGGCTGTACTCTTATGAAGGAAGGTGGCAAGACAAGGTCCAGGAGAGAATCAGATTTACTTTTGCTGTGTGCCAGCTCAGCTGGTCACCACTTTTGTAAACTGAGAGACAGCAACAGTGTATAAAAGAAAATTGAGAAGTATTAAGTTTGTCCCTACATTTAACATTAAATCTTCAATTGAGTACTACAGTCTCTGTGCCTTGTTTGTGCCTTCTCTTTGATTCTTGTGTTCTCTTAACTTCTAGTTTGAAAAACATTTATAAAGGGGGAGAGAGAGCAAGAATCTGTTCTGTGCAATTTTCATAAATTCTATTTTTCTTATTCCCACGGTCCCTTTTCTCTCCCCACATCCTGCCTTTCCAGTCTAGCACCCCCCTCCCTCAGGACAGTACATTAAATGTGATGGGCACTTAATAAATGTATGCAAATATATATTGATTTAAAGATGGGGAAATTGGCAAAGTTGAAAAAGGAGAGTATTTCACAATTCAGAGGGTTCATCTGAAAATGAAGCAAAAAATCTGGTTTGAAGCCTAGGAAATTCACAGGGGATGAAACTGAGGAAAGATTATTACCTTTTGTTCACTGCATAAAATTCAACTTGAGGGGTCGGCCCGGTGGCGCACTGCTACAGTGCGCCGCTTGGGAAGCATGGCGGCGCTCCCGCCGAGGGTTCGGATCCCACATACAGACTGGCCGCTCACTGGCTGAGCAAGGTGCGGGAGCAACACCGAGGGTTGCGATCCCGTTGCCGGTCCCGGTCTGGTACGGGCGCAACACTGAGGGTTGCAATCCGATTCCGGTCAGGAAAAAAGACAAAAAGGAAAAAAAAAATTCAACTTGATCTCAGCATGATTTCTTTTAGACTTTGCCTAGTTTATTTTAGGATTTTGTGTATAGTTCAGTGCCTACTAACTTGGTGGATTAAGAACATTCTTGCAAGAGGAAGAATGAGTCATAGTGATACTTCCTTTGGGAGAAAGAAAAAGAAAATCCTTAGATTAATCTCACCATTATGTACTTGGAATGGGTTCAGCATTTCGATTGATGGCTGAACACTGATAAACTTTCCCTGCAAGCCACCTCATATCATATTTGGGTTTGTCCACAGTATGAGGTTCTTTTACATTAACCAACGGAGATAAAGAGCTCTATTACCTTATTACCCTGAAAGACTTATTCAAATGATGTCATTTCTATTTCAAGATTTTTTGAAACAACTTTTAGAAAAGCATCATTTTCTAGTCTACTCAATCTATTAAACAAATAAAAAAATAAAGACCGGAAAACATTTGGTACAGAGAAACTGGGTATGCTAAGGGTGTGGCTGTTTTGGCATCTATATTAGTATGCACAGAGTGGGCTCCTCTCTGACCTTGCCTTGTGTCTCTGATGCCGCACCTCTACCAGGAAGAAGAAAAAGAGAGGAGGTGGGATAGTACTGAGGACTGGTTTGCTGCTTGGAGCCAGAAAAGGAAGTGGCTACTCACATGGGAGCCACAAAGTCTTTCAGTAGGGTCTTGTTGAAAGGTTGTTTTTAAAGTGATATGACTAACCTGTTAAGTATTTTCTTGTAATAGTCACAGAAATGATCTGGCTGTTTTCTACTTTAAGGTTGCCCTCAGTAACCTGCTCCTACTTAAATCTCTTCTTTGTTCTGGCTCTAACAAGTTTTTCTGGGCTGCCTTCAGACTTCAGGCTTTATTTTCTTGTATTATAGTTCTCATTTTAAAAAATTCAAGATGGCATCAGTAGCAATGGCAGGAAAGACAGGGCTACTTAGCTATAATCTCATACTTGATTAATCTCCATGAAACTTTTACACAGAATAATCAGCCACCATTTTCTCAAACTTCTGTGTGCAAAGCAGCTATCTTACTCAGGTGTGCCCACATCTGGTTCAACCATAGCATCCCAATAATGCCACAAAAATCAGTATTTAAAGTACTCTTTTGGGGCTCACCTGTTAGCTCAGTTGGTTAGAGCAAGGTGCTGATAACACCAAGGTCCAGGGTTCGATCCCTGTACTGGCCAGCTGTCCCCCCTCCCAAAGTACTTTCTTTTAAGCTTCATTATATAGAAGAGTCAGTGAACTGAACAGGATAGATTTAGTATCCAACGTATTTCCTTTAAAAAATGTCTTATTTACTACAACAGTAATGCACATTATGTACAACTAAAATGAAATGAGTTTTATTTTTTAGAAGGCAAATATTGTGTGCACAGTGCTTTGGACATGGTGGACACTCTATGGTCTGAATGTGTCCTCCCAAAATTCATATGTTGAAACTTAATCATCAGTGTGACGCTATTAGGAGGTGAGGCCTTTGGGAGGTTGATAGGTCATAAGGATGGAGCCCTCTTGAATGGGATTAGAGCCATTATGAAAGAGGCCCCTGAGAGCTGCCTTGTCTCTTCCACCATGTGAGGAGTACAGGCCTCATCTAGGAATCAAAAAGCAGGACCTCACCAGTCTGAATCTGCTGGCATCTTGATGTTGGACTTCCCAGACTCCAGAACTATGAGAAGTAAATTTCTGTTGTTTGTAAGCTATCCAGTTTATGGTATTTTACTGTAGCAGCCCAGATGGGCTAAGACAGACACTGAGGAAATTTTTCGGTTATAATTAGTGTTATTTAGAATCATAAGTTGGGAAAAAGGAAATGACTCTATGAGAGTCTTAAAAAGTTCCTTGTAATTAAGGAATTTGCCACATACTGTCCCTGACAGATATTCATACTGAGCCTGTGCTTTAATAATTTCAGGGATAAATAGATAACTTTCTTTACTTCAGCCCTATCATTAAAGAAAATGTTCCTCAAACCAGCAGAGGTGAAACTCAAGCCCAACACTAAATAAGAGAGCATTTAGATGCTTTAAATGTTAAAATCGCCAGGCACAGATAACTTATTTTTACATTGTTTCCAGATTAATTCTGAAGCCAGGTCCCAGCAAAAAAGGAAAAGGAATGTTGATTTGTAATTTTTTAACCAAAGTAAATTGAAGCAGACACTTATGAAATTATTAGGTAGTGAACCATATCCAATTCCAAAGAATACATGGATAATTATCTAGAGGGAATATTTTGATCCTAACTTCTATCTAGTACGTGTCAACACTGAAATGTTTTTATTTACAAATAAACATATATAATCACTGAAAATTTTCTTCAGCATGAAAGGATGATGAGACTACCAGTCATTATCTGAAACAAAAAGGCAAAGCTGAATTTAATGTTTACTATAATAAGGGAGAGCTGTGCTGGCAAGGCACAGTTTCTCTGAGTAGAAGAGGCCAATTTCTTATATAGGATTTTGGGGAAGCTTTGATATCAAGGATTTGCAAACTTTCAGAGGGATGATGTCAGTGGGTTGACATCATCTGAAGAAGCATGACTGTGATTGGTTGAGTGGCACTCAGAGGAGTGTTTACTGTAAGGAGTGAGTCTGTTCCTGATTGGGTGACTTTCAGAAGAGGAGAGAGAGACTGACAGTGATTTATTGGCCTGTAAAGGCAAATTTTGGATCATTTTTTAATAGCTACTTGTTACGATGGCTACAGAAAAAGCAGATTTCAAGTTTTGGAAACTTTTTAATTTTCAGCAGCAAATACATATAATTACTTGCACAGAGCAAGCATATATTTTAGTTTTTTTGAGATATAATTTAAAGGGAGAAAATCTTAAATGTACAGCTCAATGAATTTTCTATATCTGTATATAGCTGTGTAACTACCACCTGATTCAAGAATATAGCACATTTTCATCACTCCAGAATGTTCTCTGATGTCCCTACTTAATCAGTACCTCCTAATAGCTACTCTGGTTTCCATCCTCTGTGGATTAGTTTTGCCTGTTCTTGAATTTCATATAAGTGAAAGTATGCAGTATGTATTATTTTATGTCTAGCTTTCTTTATTCCTCTCAACATAATACACTTGAGATTTATTCATGTTTTTGTATATATCAATAGTCACTTTTTATTACTATGTAGTATCCCATTGTATGAATGTAACACAATTCGTTTGTGTAAACTCCTACTGATAGACATTTGGGTCATTTCCAATTTAGGAATATTATAAATAAATCTATGGTGAACATTTTTGTATATCCCCCCCTTTTTTAAATGAACATAAGCACTCATTTCTCTTGGATGTACAGCAAAGGATGAAATTGCTGTGCCATTATGGTACACGTACATTTAGTTTTAGTGTATACTGCCAGATAGTTCTCTAAAGTGGTTGAATCAATTTGTATTCAACCAGCAATTTTTTTTTTTTCCTTTTTGTCTTTTTCCGTGTCCGGCAATGGATCGCAACCCCCAATGTCGCCCCCGCACCGGACCGGGACCAGCAACGGGATCACAACCCTCGGCGCTGCCCCTGCGCTCCGCTCAGCCAGTGAGCGGGAACCGGTCTGTATGTGGGATCCGAACCCTCGGCGGGAGCGCCGCCACGCTTCCCAAGCGGCGCACTACAGCAGTGCACCACCGGGCCGGCCCCTCAACCAGCAATTTTTGAGAGTACCAGTAGCTCCATGTCCTTGCCAAAACTTGGTATTGTCATTCTTTTTAATTTTAGCTGGTGGGTGTATACATTTTAATTTTTAGATGGGTGGTGGGTATATATTTTTTAATTTTTAAAAAGGCAAATTTTGAAGGAAAAACAAACTGGACTATTTCAATAATTTAACATGAGAAACTTAAAAATATGGAGTTAGGCAGCTTGAGTGTTTACTTTTCTATTAATTCTTAGCATAAAAAAGCAATAAGCATTCTTGCCTTTTCAAACAGAAAAAAACAGCTTTCTAATTTAGAATAACCTAAGAAGCAACATCCTAAACAAAGCTATTGTTATATAAAGTTAAGAGATTAGTGTTTCAGTAATCTTGAATGGCTCCATGTTAAGTGATTTTTAAATGTTTATCCTTAGCCTTGAAATTAATTATATTTGCTTTTCTTTTCTTTCTTTCTTTCTTTTTTTTTAGTATTTAGTTTGTGTCACACTCTGTTCTAGATGTTGAGAATATAGTCATGAACAAAACAATGTTCCTGTTTGAATATAGTTTAGATTTTAGTGACAGGATACAGACAATGAATTGATCAATAAATAATGTGTCTGATGATATACAGAGAAATACAGGGTAAGAAAACAGAGATTGCCTATTTCAGCAGTAGGGAGCAGGTCATTTAGCTGTCAGGGGAAAGAGTGTTTCAGGCAAAAGAAACATCAGGTGCAAAGGCCCTGAGGCAGGCATGTGCCTGGTTGGGTGGAGGAAGAGCAATAAGATCAGGGTTGCTGCAGTGTTGTAAGCAAGGGGTGAGTGGTTAGAGATGAGTTAGGTCTTGGAAGGATCATGTAGGACCTTACAGACTATAATGTGGCTTTTATTTTGATTGAGATGAGATCCTATTAGAAGATCATGAGCAGTGGAATTAATGAGATCTGTCTAGTTACGTTCCACACAATAACCTGTACGTGAATGTTCATAGCTATTTTATTCATAATAGTCAAGAACTGGAGTCATTCAAATGTCCTTCAACATCTGAATGGTTAAACTGTGGTACCTATATCCCATAGAGTACAATAAAAAGTAATGAACTATTGATACACACAGCAACTTGGATGTATCTCTAGGGATTTATGCTTGATGATAAAAGCCATCCCTAAAAGGCTGCATATTGTCTGATTCCTTGTATGTAACATCTTTGAAATGACAATATTTTAGAAATGGAAGGCATGTCAGTGGTTGCCAGGGGCTAGAAAGGGAGAGGTGGGTGTGATTATAAAAGGGCAACATGAGGAATCTTTGTGATGTTGGAACTGTTCAATAACTTGACTGTGGTGGTGAAAACACAGACCTGCACAGGTATAAAATTAAATGGAATGCAATACACACACACACAAATACAAGTGAAACCAGGGAAATCAGAATAAATCAGTGGACTGTATCAATGTCAGTGTCCTCACTGTGATATTATCCTGTAGTTTTGCAAAATGTTACCGCTGGGGAAACTGGGCAAAGTATACAAAGGATTCCTCCATTATTTCTTACAATTGCATGTGAATCTATGATTATCTCAATAAAAACTTCAGTTAAATTATATCACATGTACCCCATAAATATATACAATTAAAATGTGTCAACTTACAATTTTTAAAAAACTTCAATGAAAAAGAAGGATAGCTCTGATACTTTTATAGAAGACAGACTATAAAGCAGAGCAGGAGCAGGGTTCCCAGTTAGGAAGCTATTGCAAGAGACCCAGTAAGAGATGATGATGACATAGACTACACTGAACACAGTGGAGATGATGTTTTAAAGGTAGAGCCAGCAAGATTTGGGAATTCTCATCTGGGAATCTTGAGACTAGAAAAAATCTCTGATCTGGTGGGTCAGAGAGGTTCAATACCCAGAGGTCCTAGGAGAAGACAGTGAAGAAAAAACCTAGTCTTGAGCCTGAAGACTGACTGACACATTTGAAGAGTAGGCTCCAGCAGCAGAAGTGGGGCTGACCTGAGGCTCTGTGCCTCCTGAGGAGGAAACTCATTTCTTACCCAAAAGAAAACCAAAGTTTCATCCAGACTTATTTGATTTCAGAGGTCTAATGACTGATGATCAGATATTTTTTGTTTTGTTTTGTTTTGTTTTTAACTGGGGAAGATTAGATAGCTGAGAACTCTGAATAACCAGCCAAAATGTGTTGACGCTGAGGAAAGAAAAGGTGAATAATGCAGAGGCTGCAAAGGATTAACAGAAGTATCAAAGACTAATTATCAGTCCATTTTTACTTGTGATAAGGGGAATGGTGTTAGGGAACAAGAGGACACTAGGTATCTGGGAGAGGAAGAGGGAACTACCAAAGAAGGGAAAGTAGAGACTGGCATATGATCCAGTCAAATCAAATTTGGCTTAACTATGTGCCACTATGTATTGTATGTGGTGATGGCAACCCAGTGAGGAATGAGATCTAGGAGAGAGTCTGCCCTTCAAGGGGTTACAGTGTCTAGCAGTGGAGACAGGAGAATGACTAACTCTAATGCAGTATCATTGTTGGTTTGAAGTGAGATTGAGGGGTGTCTTCAGAGGGTAGCTGGCCAGCCAACCCTGGGATAAGATTTTACATGGTGGTCCACAGTTTTTTTTTCACAGAGACCCAATTTCAGTCTACTACTAGGTGCTTAATCTCTTAAAAACTGGCCTATACTAACCACACTCATAAAAGACTGGTACATAAGCCAGATTGTCAGTTTATTATTTACAGTGCTAAAAGCTACATGAATAGCCAAGTTGTAATTAGAAGATTACTTGATGAGAATGTAGAAGAATAAGGGAAATAATTAGGTTATGTAAATGTTGCCTTCTTTCTTTAGTTAAGTTACCATCATTTTATAGCAATTTGTTCTATCTGCTTTTTTGCGAAACGTCCTCTTACCCCACTGTATGTCAGTATTTTCAGTTATACTCTTAAGTTTGAAGTTATCTATGTACAATGCAGCCTGTGGTTAGAATGGAGTTATATGCAAGGATAATGGCAACATAGATAAGGAAACCATTAATTTTGCCTGGGAGTGAGAATGGAGAGTAGGGAGATTTTCAGAGAAGATAAGACACTCCAGCTAGGTCTTGAAGAATGTGTAGGGGCTTGATTGAGGACAGAGGTAAATGGGAAAAAATGCATTTTTTTCTAGAGAGAGGGAACAATAAGCCAAGGCATAGAGACCTAAAGTGTTTGGCCTATTTAGAGGATAGGACATGTGATGAGAAACAGCTGGAGATAATATTGGAAAGCTAGCTGGATCAGGTTCTGAATTGTGTGTCTCATGCTAAGGAGTTTGGACTTCCTTTTGTACATCAGAGATGGGCAAACTTTTTCTGTAAATATTTTCTGTAAAGGGCCAGTAAATGTTTTAGGTTTTGCAGGCCATCTGGTCTCTGTTGCAATTATTCAGCTCTGCCATTTTAGCACAAAAATAGCCACAGACAATACATACATGAATGAATGTGACTGAGTTCTAATAGAACATTTACAAAAACAGGCAGCAGGCCAGATTTAGCCTACTTGCTGTAGTTTGCCTAACCCTGTTATAGGTAATATGAATCTATATAAGGCTTTTGATCCAAAGATCAATATGATTGCATGTGTACATTGAAGAGAGAACTGTAAGAAAGTCTGAAAACTTTGAGCCTGCCCTATAGAAATGATGACGAAATGGAGGTTAACAGCTCATATATTGAGAGAATATATCTGTAAATCATGTAATTCCACAATTGTTTTTTTAATATAATCAGTGTGAAGACCTTACTCTCTATAAAAATGTAAAACTTGAAGAAAATAAGTAGAGATTGGTTAAATAGAGTAGAGTAGTGTTTCTCAAGCTTATGTAGTTTGCAGATCCTTTTAAAGGAAAAAAAATTGTTCTGGATCCTAGTGCAAAAATTAAGTTGCTATTGAATGGGCGTATGGTACTGACTGTTTCGTTGCAAGTTCTCTTTGAGTTCATTATGCCTGTCCTACCATCTGCCATGTGCAAACTTAACTGTCTCATTTTTCTGTGTTTGAATCTCAGAAACCTTTGGTTACATAATACCCTGTGAACTTTATGTTGTGCATCAGTTAGGTATTAAAGCTGCTTCTGTATTAGGTTAGAACAATTAAAGTAATTCTACCTGGTGCTGGTGCATGATAAATATGAATATAAACGTGGCAACTGAAATCCTGCAATGATGATTTGTTTTAAGTGATCCAAAAGGCCTAAAATGTGCATATAAGTTTTTAAAAATTATTCATATAGGAAGCTAAAATTTAAAACCTCTCAGCAAAATGAGATTGTTGAGAATCCATTAAAAAAAAAAAATAGCATGGTCCTGGAAGTCCAGTGTGAAAAATAAGGATTCTAGAGATAAGTGGTAAATAGGTTGGTTAACAGATGAAGACTTTTAGCCCAGAATGTTTCCAGATGTCCCTGATTATAGCCTCCACTAAAGGACATATGGAAGTCCAGCAAAGCAGTTGCCAAGTGGAAAGGAAAGCATACCATGGCAACAGTGCCCATCGACTGTGGGGAATACTCTTATTTTAACAAAGTTCTTCAGCCTGTTGAGTAGGACAAGATAGACTCTGTCACAAGATCTTGAGACCTAGTTGTCAGAACTGATGAGGAGCTGCTCTAGAGCAGTAGATTTTAAAGTGTAGTCCTGACCAGCATCATCAGCACTACCTGGGAGCTTGTTAGGAATGCACATTGTCTGCCCGCCCTTGACCTACTCAGTCAGGAAATACTGTGAGTGGGACTTAGGAATCTGTATCTTAACAAGCCTGCCAGGAGATTCTGGTGCACTCTAAAGCTAGAGAACCAGTGAACTGCTCTAAAAAGTGAGTTAAGGGTGAAAAATTAAATAACCCAAACATACCAGAATTTCAAATTTAAAAGTCTGCTTCTTCCTTAAGTTTTGCCTAACTTACCTGTTAAAATTCGTTTATTTACAAAAGTTGGTTTTTTGTTGTTTTAATTTTTTAGTGACTCTGGGAATATTATGTTTAAAAACAACAACAAAAAACTATTCCTGTATTCCTGTGCTGTACATATATTATCTTTGTTAATTTTTATGAAATGTATTTTACATTAGCTTGGGGATTTTAAAAAATTCCTGTAGTGACAGTATAGATTTAAAATACTTTTCTAGCACCCTGGTTTCACCATTCAGAATTTGTTCCCCTTCCAGTAGATGGATGTCAAAGGACAAACAAGAGAAAAGAGAAGGACATGTCATCCCCAAGACAGAAAGAAAGCAAAGCACTGCTTCCAGAGCTTCTCTTCCAAAGGAGTGTCTGAACTACTCCTGCTTACATTTGGAACATTGTCAGTATACAGATGTTCCTCAATGAAGGATGAGAGTTGAGAGAGAAGGCATAATCAAGTTAGAGAATCTGAGAATGAGAACAGTTGATGAAAGAACACTAGTGGTATGTTTCAAGCAACATTAGGTAGAATGAGCGTGAGTTGTTTTATTGAAGCATTAGTCTGCTTTATTGAAGCAGAATTGAAACTTTGGTACATTACCTGGAAGTTCATGCCTCTTGGCAAACTTCCATAATCTAAATCTGAAGGAAATGCCTTCCCATTGCTTTGAAAAGGAATAAACAAGCTAAAGAAGTAAATTCCTTTAAAAATTAAATGAAAAACACTTAGAAATGTTTTCCCCTAGGATATACCATAATAAACCTAGTAAGAGTTGAAAGAAAATGGAAGAAGAGATTTGGTACATATAACTGACAAAGATTAGTATCCAGAAAATATCAAGGGCATCTATTAAAGAAAAAAGGTTAAGCAACTCAATATAAAAATGGGCAAAAGATTTTTCACAGAATAAGGAGCACCACTGACCAGTGAACATATGAAAAGTTGCACACCCTCATTGTAATTTAGCACAATGCAAATTAAAACCACAGTGAAATACCATTTCAATCCATCAGAATGTCTAAAAATAAAAACTCTGATAATTCCAACAGTTAGCAAGGATGAGGAACAACATGGGTTATCAGGTGGTACTGAATCTTCTAGGAATATAAATTGGTGCAATCACTTTGAAAATTGTTTGGCATTATCTAATAAAATTGAGTGTAAGCATACTTTTTCCCCAGCAATTTCATTCTTAGGTTTGAATGTTGGAGAAAGTCTTGCACTTGTATACTAAGAAATAGGCAACAAGATTGTTTGTAGTAGAGAAATAGAGGGGAAGACTACAAGTAACTTAAATGTTCATTTGTATGATAGGATACTACATAGAAATGGAATGGAAAGAAGTATAGCTCTAAGCATTGACTCAAAACAATGTTAAATGAGAAAAGCAAGTCAGAGAAGGATGCATACTGTGTGAGTCCATTTATATAAAGTGTAAAAAAAGGCAAAACTAAAACTTAAAAATATGTGGATGTAAGGTAAAACTGTAAAGGAAAGCAAGAGAATTATTAATTCAAAATTCAGTATAATGGTTACTTCTTTCAGGAGGGAGATGCAGCTGGAGAGGTGAACATGAGGGTGCTAGAACATTCTCTCAAGCTGGTCACTGTGTTCATGGGTATTCATTTTATTATTCTTTAAGCAATATTATAAACATGCTTTGTGTGATAGATTTTATTTTGGTATAAGGAGAAGCAATCTATTGAAGTAAGCTATTTCATCTCTCCAGGTAATGTCATGTTCCAAATTTATAGAACCTGGGTGCCATATAGTATTGCCTGTGCCTCTAATACCTCATTCCTATACTATTGCCCATTAGAGTGCCTTATTAGTAGGGTGACCATTGAATTTATGACCCATACTGGGACACTTAAGAGTAAAGAGAGGCGGATGCTCAAAATAATTAGACTTGTATATATACAGATATATGTATATATAGAGAGAGACTAAAAATGGGCTTTCTTATATACTATAAATTTCAAAAATAAGTTATATTAAAGCACATTAAAAACTTTTAATATTGATTATCCAAGCATTTAGAACTAGCATAAACTAAATTATTCTTGGTACATATTCATGTACTTTTATCAGTTTCTTACCCCTTTCTGTCTCAAATACCATGTCATTGGTATCTTCAATATTTTTTCACAGTGGTCTTATTTTTAATTTTGTCCGTTAAAATTGCCTGTCACCTTCTTCAAAGTTATATTTTATGGTTAATATATTTAAAAGTGCTGGTATCTTTTATTGAATCTTCTCTGCATACTATATTATTTTTAATAGCTAAAATATACTCTTAGAATACTTGTAAGCTTACTATCCTTTTTTTTTTTTTAATCCCCCACCGCACCCTCCCGTAAGCTTGCTATCTTCAAGTTGGAAGTACAAAGTGGAGGCTTAACAGATTTAGTAATGACAACAATGGCAATTTGTTCCCCCCCAAAAGAAAGAAAAGATCCAGAATAACTACTAGTAGAAGGAGTGCCAGTAGAACAGGTGTAAACACTGACCTGCCTTGGGCACTTACACAAAATGCCTGCAATTTAACATCTGCATAAGCAAATTTTGTTCATTTGCTTGTTTTGCACCTAAGGTGGTTGCTAGTTAAGTTGCTAGCTGTCAGACGCCTGTGGTGAACTTCCTTTCTAAATGTGGTTTGAACAGTTCCATTTGTAGGAGATGAAAACACATAAAAAGATCCTTAAAATGTTACTGGCTTGTAGAGGAAAATATGTTAAAGTATTAAGTTGGGAGAACTTGGAAGAAGGGGGTAGAAAAGGAAGTAGATTACACTTTGAAGTACTGGACATTTTGCAGTCAAGAAAAATGTAGCCAAATTGCTAAATCTGAGGATTATTTTTTATTCCTGTAGGTAAATTTTGTGAGACAGACAATCCACGTATATGGCTAGAATTTATAGAATACTGGATTTTTTTTTACTTTTCAATTTATATGTGACTTATTTTAAGTATTCTTTTCTGTAACATTTCTGCTGTATCTGGAGAGATACTGCTTGTTGATTAACCTTTTCCATGAGTATTTGGGAAAGATCCAAAGTGAAGGTCTTTTCCTACAGTCAGACCCTCCTGACCAACCTTGCCAGTCAGTGGGTGACATATTGCAGCATGATTTTGAGTATTTTATTGAAATATTTTTAGAATGCTGTATTTTTTCCTTTATATTAAACACCTTTTCCGAAAAATCTTTTTTTCCTGTGGGAAGAGACCACTCCCTCTGTGGGGAGTGTATTGATATCCCCCCATGTTAATATTGAGTCATACTGTTCTCCTAAACAATTTACAGTGAAACAAACGTGCCTTAAACAGATTGTAGGCAATGTACTTTGGTAGAATAATTTGAAGTCATTGATAGAAAAAATTTTATTTTGGTACATAATTTCTTTCTCCCTAAAATTTAGTTATCAGAAATTTTAAATTCCATCAAGTAGCTGTCTTAGTGGATGTGAATTTTATTTCCTCGTCCCTCTTTTTTTCCCCACGTTGATTTTTTCCCCAACAAAAGACAAAAGGTAAATGTATGGAATGACCCCTAGGCAAGGGAAATATGTGATATATGATCAAAGAGTAAATGATGCATGGAAATTGCATTTTTACTTAACCTAATAATAGATCTAAGTGAATGGAGATGACTTAATATTTAAAAATGTTTTTGTTCCTTCTCTCCATAGCTTTAAGAAAAAGTAGAAGTTAAGTCTGATTGTACTGAATAGCAAAAGTTAAGTGACATTCTACACTGCAAATTATGGCACTACCATTCCGGAAGGACTTAGAAAAGTACAAGGACCTTGATGAAGATGAACTCCTTGGGAATCTCTCAGAAGTAGAACTGAAACAACTGGAAACTGTTCTGGATGATCTTGACCCTGAGGTAGGTGCTAGCTGAAAAAGATAGCTTAAATAACTTTCAAGTCCTTTGAAACTAAGTAGCTGCCTTTGAGCAGTTATCTTTCTCATGACTTTTCCCTGACAACCTCCACCCCCTCCTCTTTATCCAAATAAACTTGCTTTTTGCTTTCTTTCCAGTTCCCCCACTTCTGCCTCCATCATCTTTGTGATATGACTGTTCTAGACTGTCTTTTCCAACATCCTTAATTTCAAACATCTCCTGAAATTTTTTTTCTCTAAGAAATCTTTTTTCTCTGTGTAAGGAGGAGTGTTTTTACTAAAATGCAGCAGATGATTAGCTCTTTGATATACACCCACCTCTGTGCCTCTTCAGGTTCTATACCAAGACAGCTCCAGTGTAGAGTGTCTTTAGAAGTTTGTTCATGACCTTAAACCTAGTTGTTACCTTTCTGAAAGATGCTGACCAAATTGAATATGTTTCTAGTTATTGGTAGAATAGATCTAAGTAGAATCTCAGCAATACAGCAGTCCACTGTGGAGCAGACCTGAAAATATGTATATGTTTTAATTTGCAAAATGGATATTGTTTGTCTTATAAATTACAGAAGGATAAGGTAGACACCTTTAACCCTTGAATTATTCCCTGGTATTGGCAGGGGAGGAGAAGTAGTGAGGGAAGAACCTGAAGATAAAGGTTATTTGTTAGGCTTCTTTTTTCTACGACATTTTTATGCTGAGGCATTGATTTTAACTACCTTTTAAGGGTTGAGGTAGGGTTTGTTGGATAAAACTGTTCTTGTTATTGGGTACATATCTGTGCTATAGATCAAATCCCTTAACCATAATTACTATTATAAGGAAAAGTTCTCAGTACACCTAAGTCTGGGGGATAACTCAGGATAACAGTGATGTTTTGATCATGTCACAACATCTTCTACATGCAGTTCACCTTGTTAGACCTATTTGAATCAAGTGGTTTTAGAACTGGAAGGAACATAAGAGCTCATCTAGTGCAGGTTTCTCAACCTTGGCACTATCGACATTGGGGCTAGATAATTTTGTTGTGGGGGATGGTCCTGTGCATTGAAAGATGTTTAACAGCATCCCTGGCCTCTACTCAATACATGCCAATAGCACACTCCCTGCTTTAAAATGTACCTAGGATTTTGTTTTCATCAGGTATGGGAAGATGACAGACAGAGACAACTGCCTAGAAAGAAGAGTTTATTTCAGTTCCCAAGAGCAGGAGGCACACCACACTATACAGGGGCACATGGAGAAGCACCTGGTCAGGCAGGAGGCAGAAGGATTGAGGACTAAGCATGGCTCAAAGCCTTTATTGTGGTTTCCTTGGGAAGGAATGGGTCAAGCAGGGTAGGCAAGTTTGAGCAAATTTAAGATTGAATAATTTCAATAGGCTCAGGGCTGTAGAAGTGGTCTCTGGTTGTCATTTAGGGCAGGAGAAATATTGGCTTGGCACATGGGTTAGATAAAGGAGGTGGTTGGGGTATGGGCCCTAGATTGGTTGGTTCATGTGTGAAAGGTGTGCTTATGGGGGTGGGGGATGTAGGGATGCTGTTTCTAGGAATTAGCCCTGGGAGGGACAGTCTCTCCAGGATTAGCCAGGCCTCCAAGATGTCAAAGCATCATAAAATACAGAAAATCAGTACTCCTTTCCCCCAGTGTGACAACAAAAAATTTCTCCAGACATTGTCACATATCCCTTGGAGGACAAAAACGCACATGGTTGAGAAACATTGATCTAGTCCCTGTCCTCTGTTTTACAAATGGAGAACAAAAGTTAGGTGACTTACCTCAGTTATTACAAATAGGGAAAGAATCGAGACTAGATCGCTCATTGCCTGACTGATACCTGGCAGAGTCTAGCGGTCTTTCCATTAAACCATAGTGAATTTACTCTTACCTCATGCACTATGGTATCAATCTAAGATCTGATGACTTATATTTTCTTATTTGCAAATCTTTGGCCTGCTTCTTATATGGGGAGGTTTGAGTTCTAACCTCTGAACGTATTTTACAAACTCCCCACCACAGGTGCAATTCCCACAACCTCAGGTACTGGTAGTTGAGATGAGGAGAACAATGATGTTTATTGACAGCATGCCACTTGTTGAGTGATGTTTTGGTGAAGAGTTCTAGTGAGGGACCAGGTAAAAAAAAAAAAGAGGGTAAGGATAGTAGCAGCCACTTCAGCCAGAGAAACACGTTTCACTTTAATTTACAAAGTCTCAGAAGATAGATAAGAACAGATGAAAGGGTGTGTGATTCTATTTCAGAGGTCTATTTACTGTCCTTATACTGCATTCAGTGTACTCCTCTGCTAACTCACTGCATTTCTTCAAACCACCTATCTCTGAAAGTCAGCCAGCTGAGACAAAAGCTATTTTTTCATTTCCAAGGCTAGGAATATATTATTACAACAAAATTCCACTGCAAGAGAGAAACATGGTATCTTTAGTGGCAGTCATTTTAGCGAGATTTTTATGTTTGTTAAGTAATAATGATCGATTAACTTACTCAATTAGAATATACTTCTAATGAAGCTTGTTTCAAGGGTTTATAGCCTCCAAAACCAGTTAGCTGTTATTTTGTGATCAAAGACTATTTAAGGAGCCAGGATTCCAGCTAATATATCATTTAAAAACTATATAGTTCATATAGGCTTGAGCAGGCAGATGGAATAGTGCAGCTCTGTCACCACCACCGTGAAATAACAATACATACGTGCATGCCATATTGATGGCGAAGGAAAGTAACTTTTTTTTTTTTTTTTTTTTTTTTTTTTTTTTTTTT